>NW_024870701.1:16705000-16715000 GCF_019054845.1 Dipodomys spectabilis | reverse complement strand
ACAGTGTTTCAAAAGTAGCCATCCAAAGCTCTCACTTTCATCACAGAGAGAAATAAATGAACATCATAGTTGTAAATAGAGCTCTGGAAATAGAAAAAAAAAGGACTGAGTCCCAGCTCTATCACTTGCTAAGCCTCAATTATCTCATCTGTAAAATGAGGTTAAGAATATATCTACAGCGGTAAAAATGAAATGAAGTATCATGTCTATTGACCAGACCTCCTAGCTTCTAGAAAACCTCCAGGAAATATTAGGGAACAGGAAAAAGTAAGTTCCCTTTTCCCAGACATGTGGTGCCTATAAGGAATTTCCCTCTGCCTGGCCCACTGCCTTCCTCCCTCCAGAACACAAATGGAGTTGTCCTGCAGTTCTTCCACCCTACCCCCCTCCCCCCACTCAAAGGAACTTTTGCTTCTGCCATGTTCTCTTCTGCTGAGCATATGGGCAGAATGTATTCAGGATGCTGACCTCCCCCATCTGCTGATCTAAACCCCAATGTGCAACATCTGCGAAAATACTTGGAAAACAGTCTTTACTCAGGATATATTTTAAGATTTAGGCCAATTTAATTCAAGAATTAAATGGTGCATGTGTGTGTGTGTGTGTGTGTGTGTGTGTGTGTGTGTGTGTGTGTGCGTGTGTGTGTGTGTGTGCCTGTGCACACAAAAGATAAGTGGGAAAAGAAGGTCAAATTATCTGTTATTATTATAACTAAAACTGTTCATGCACATAGGGAAAATAAATATACACAAATAAAAAATATTACTAGATTTGACCACACAAATGCTAAGAAAAGTCTCTACATTTAAATCATACTGTGAAAAACTCTGAAAAACAAGAATCCAAATCAGGCAACAAAAACATAGTTGTACCATATATGCTAAACAGAAGTTTAAAATTTTTGAGTCCTTATCTTGGGGTTCATTTTGCCTAACATCAACTTATCTGACCGTTTCTGCTTATCTCAGACATATAGTAGTTATTGCAAATAAGGGAAACCATGGGACCTATGTTTCTTTGGGCCTGACTTACTTCACTTAATATAATTTTTCAAATGGTTTTTCTTTCTTGTTATTGTTTCTGGCATATTTATAAGATGATTTCTTTGTTGCTTTGTATGTCCCTCCCACACGGTATAACTCCTGTTTTCACTGTATTTGATGTTGGTATAATTTGGGGAGGGGAAGGGAATAAAACAAATTGTTTAAATAGGGATACAGGTGGACCCACTGCAACGAGATATACAAGACTTATGTCGAAAAATGAACTTTACAACTTTGGCAGGGTCGGGGTGGGGGCAGCAGCAGGGTGGGGAAGGGAAGGGGGGCTGGAATGGGAAGGGGAAACAAAGGAGGAGGCAACAATGCTTGATAAGAAAGGTACTCATTACCTTGCTCATGTAATTGTAACCCCTCTGTATGGTATTTTCATAATAAAAAAAAAGAGAAAGAAAGTACATTGTGATTCAAATAAGAAAAAGGTTAAAATTTTAAAAAGTTATCATTAATGAATTGGAGAAAAATACCAATAGAAAATTCAGATGAGAATGAAATATATGAGAAATGAGCTATAAGAAATGAGTAAGCTCCACATTTTCCCTCCAACAGGAATCATTCCTGTTCCCATGATAACCATTATTTGCAACCATGAAAATGGCTCTCACTTTTGGTGGGATAGACAGTGTGAACAATCTGTCTTGGAAACCATTGTGATGGGAAGCATTAAAAGTTTTTAGAAATTAAGTAATTTACAGAAATGGAGGGATAAAGGGTAAACAAATGGTATTTGTGGCATTCACCAGACACTGTGTTGAAAATGAGCTATACAACTTGTGGGTGGGGACAGGAAGGAAAAACTAGGAGAGAGCAATGGAAGGGGTGACACTGTCCAAAATGAAATGTACTCTTTACCTGACGTATGTACTATCACTCCTCTTCATCATCTTTCTAACAATAATTTAAAAATTTTAAGAAAAAAGTTAAGTAACTTTTGGCCATTAGCTAAAGCTTTATAATTTAATCTTAAGAGAATAATCATAGATGAGCACCAAGATTTATGCATAAAAATGTATCATCTTAACGGGTTTTGCAACATAAAAAATATAGCAGCTTAAATTTCTAAAATTAAGAGGTCTAAATTATAATCTAGTCACATGATAGAATACTAAGCAGCCACTCAGCCAAAAACATAATTTTGAAGAATAATTATGAAGGAAAATATTCAAAAATATTAAAGGTAAAATAGTTAAAAGTAAAATAGTTACGGAAGATTTCCAATAGTTACGGAAGATTTCCAATTTGTAATTTACAACATATTCCCAGGGAAAAAAAATAAAGGTGAATGATTTTTTAAAAAATGAAAATCTTAAGTAGCTGCCTCAGCATGGAGGAATTATCAATTACCTTTTTATTTTTTTCCCTAGGGGCAAAAGGGATCGATCTAAATTATACCATACCTAAATGGATCCTACTCAGGCTTCAAACTCAGCTCAAGGTCCTACTTTTTCTATAAATCTCCATTGTGATCACTTCAGTCCTCACTGAACTACCTTTTTGGCATGATCTTTTAGCATTAATACCCATTTGATCAGATGTTTTTCTGTATTGCTATCAAATTTTTCTTGGTTTGAAATAATTCCTCAGGAAGATTACATTCAAGATATACTAATGTCTGGATCTAACTTGCCTAAGGATGATTGTATTTTTCAAGATGTGTACAGCAAAAACTCTCGTCCCTTATGTTCTTTCTGTCATTTAATACTTCAGTGAAGAGGCAGCATCCATATTCCCTGTCCTTTCATCTGATGGGCCTGTGCCTACTACAGAAATTAGATGACTTCTTTATCTCAGACATAAAAATAATAGTGCATCAATTCAGTCCTCTCTTAGAACCCAGCTTCCACATTGGGAAGAAGCCCAAGTTACCTGGAAAGTTCAGAGGTAGGTGCTCTTGTTAAGAGACCCGGATAAATTTCCAGTCAACAACAAGCAATAACCACCAACATGTATGAAATAACTCCAACCCTATCTACTATCTGCTTTGTGCTTGAAAATACACAAGAGACTAAATAAGAACTGCTCCACTAAACTTCATCAGTCCCTGAACTTTAAGTGATGATAGCAATATAATCGCTGTATTTTAAGTCACGTAGGGTTTTGTGGTTGTTGTTGTTTTTTATAGTGAAAATACTGTACAGAGGGGTTACAATTACATAGGCAACGTAATGAGTACATTTCTTATCAAGCATTGTTGCCTTCTCCTTTGTTTCCCCTCCCCATCCCTTCTCATTTTCCCCACCCCTACCTGGTGCCAAAGTTCATTGTACAACTCATTGTTAGTTTTGAGATGATTTGTTACATAGTTTCAGTTTGCTGCCTCATGAAGCTCTTTTGTGAATTACTTTCAGTCCTGAGTCCCTTGGTCCTGTAAAAACTAAGCCATGTATGTTTGTTATAAAAATGAATTGATAGATTGGATTTGCAACTTTAACTTCATTCCTTAGTCTCAAACATAATGTATGTTAATGAGTCTTCTTAATAAGTTCTTGACCTCAGAGAACCAGCAAAGCAAATCCTTTTTATACTTACACTGAACTTGGTTTCCTCATGCATAAATCTTTTCAATTGCCTCTCTGGCTATTCAGCCTGCCAAAATTTGTTGTTTTGTTTTTTTTTTTAACCCGCTAAACAAAGTTAAGTTAATAAAACAAGAGGAACAAAGAAGACTGACTGCTCGGAGGCTTATTCTTTTCTCAAGAAGCAGGCACTGCCTTAGAAAACCCAACCTTTTGGTAAACAGCATGTTAGAAAGCTACTTCTGTGTTTACCCTCAGTAAAGAAGGATGCAAAACCACATGGCTCGAGCCCCCAGTGAGGAGACATGCTTCTGCTAGCCTCAGTTCCCACAGTGGTTAGGATAGGTGCCACCTATGTGGTATGATTTGAATAGCAAAGACCCTGCTGTATTCTAATGCACTGTTTCAGATCCCCTCATAGGCTAAGCATTTTTTCTCTTCGGTCTCTTTCATTATAAAGAAAATCTCCTGGGGAGAAAGCACATGCTTACACTGTGACAGCATCAGCAGCAACACCATCTTCATTCTGCCCAAACATTACAGAGTAGATGAGTTCATGGGAATTGGTCCCTGGACTAAAGGAAGTAACTATGCACAACTGAGGCAGGCAGGGATAAAAGAAGAGGAAGCTAGAAACTCTGAAACCGAATTTTTTTCCCCACAACTTCACCAAAATTGACTGACACTGTTTACTCAATAGGAACTGATTAAATTTGGTCAATGATTTTTGTTAATGTCTCTGGTAATTAGTTAATTATAGGATTATCTGGAATTAATATAGTTCCCTTCTTTTACCAAGTCTCATAGACCCTTTATTTATCCTTTACTATTAAGAATGTCCTTAATGTGAGGAGTAGGAGTCCACTGGACTTCACGATTGCTTCACTTCAATGCTGTCAGAGCATCAACTGGATCTCTACTTGGAAATTCAATCAAGACGGTTGGGATTCTGAGGAGAAAATAGGAAACAGCCAGAACCCAACACAGACTTAACATGAGATATTCTTCAAAGGCAATGGGATTGTCTCTGAAACCGAAGAAAAGTTAAATGGTTGGCTTTCTTATCCATCTATAAACACTACTCACAGCAAGGGAATATTGTAGTCATCCTACATATTAGAGGTTCTTCATTTGTAGCCACCCATATCAACTTAAGATTGTATTCCAATGTGCACCTCTCTGAACTCCGCTGAGAGCCCATCAGGAAGTAAGAGACATGATGTTTGCTATAATCGACACCAAAAACCGATCACAGGCACAAAGTTTTACTCCCCCATTTTTTTCTGTTTTTAAACAGAAAGGTAGATAGATAGATAACTACAGACTATCTTCTTTGCCAGACAAGAAAATGGAATTTAGTGCAAGATAGTAGAGGTTTCTCAATAAATTTCCAAAATCAAGATCCCTGCATTGTCATCCTCATACTATCCCCACCCCTCCTGTGTGCCCACCTTCTCGGTCTTTCACAGCGCCTACACAG
Source organism: Dipodomys spectabilis (assembly GCF_019054845.1). Lineage (NCBI taxonomy): Eukaryota > Metazoa > Chordata > Mammalia > Rodentia > Heteromyidae > Dipodomys > Dipodomys spectabilis. The sequence goes on along the minus strand of NW_024870701.1, from coordinate 16,709,946 downwards.
GTTGGCCTCATTACTTTCACCATAACCATCACTTGTGCCAATTAATCATCACCATTAACATCATCCGAATAATGGCCTTAGCAAACCCCAACTGGGAGAGGCCTGTTCCCATCACTGCAGGAATTTCCATATTAAGACGCTCATGCTCAGAAGCTCTGGAATACACTAATGGAGAGAAACCGTGTTGGAAAAGACCCCTGGGAGAAGCAGAGAGGGAAAGCATGCCCCAGTCGCCTCTCAAAATATCCAGCAAGCAGCCATTGGGGAGCATGTGCCCGTTCTTTGAACTCCCTCAAAGTACTATTCCTCTGTTCTAAATCCAGAATTGTCTTTGTACAGGGCTTGCTGTTTCTGGATAAATCGTTGGCCCTTGTTCAAGCCCTGGACTGTGTCAGGTTGTTCACAGACTCCAGTAGGCCAACCCTGCTAAATGAACATTTCCAGTGGGACCCTTTTCTGTGACATGAATGCTGAGTCCAAGCCCAGAGCATCTGCATTCAGCAGTGGAGCAAGGAGCGGAGTCACCATCTCATTTCAATTCCTATCTTGTTGAAGTACATTCCCCACACCTCTACCACCACGAAGTTATCAGCCGAGACACTATTTTCAGCTCCATATCAACTCACAGACTCTCCTTCCCTGTGGAGCGAGCTGGCAAAACCACTTTTCCTTGCCTAAGCATTTGCCTCATCTCTGACTCAAATCTCTAACCTGGCAATGAAAGGAGAGCTAGCCAATAGGGTATCAGGAGAAAGTTCTGCTCTGCCAGCAGCATCACACCCCTTAGACTCACTGTGCGAGGTTAACCTGATAGCTCCCTCTAGGAGTCCCCATCTCACTTCTTGGAGAAAGAGTTTTGTTCTACCACTTCTCTGGATGGGGCAGAAAACTAACATTGCTCTCCAAAGTGTAGTTCAAAAATTAAACACTTTCTACTGATACTCTCCCCCCAACCCCATCTATCAAATGAGCCCTTACTGAAATGTTTTCCTCTGTGGCTTTTAATTGGTCATCCCTCTATAGCACTGATGACATCATCTCTGGAACCACCACAAAAGTAGTACTAATCAACACTGTAGTCTACAGACTAGATAGCAGCCAGTATGTCTTTAAGAGTTCCAAAGAGTTCCTCTAGCTAATGATTGGAGCTGAATTTGTTGAGCAATGTTGACAACATCATCAAAAGTGTTATTGTCATTGTATTTAATATTTTCCTGCTTCTTTCTTACTCTGGCTGTTTCCTTGATGGTTTTGATGATTCTTAATGAAGACAGCCATTTCAGTGTGGACAGGTTTATTCCAAATTGTCCAGTACAATCCTTAGATGCTTCCAGTCATTAGCTATAATAGTAATATAATTGTCAGCCTTTGTTGGAGATGGGCCCGGGGGGGGCAAGTGTATAACTGGCACTGGTGTAAGGATGTTAATCTTCCTGGGGCCAGAATGAGGTGATATGCTTAAGGTGACTGGTTCCCAGTGAACCTGAATGTGGGAAGACCAAAGTAAGTAATAGATCAGCCTCCACCAAGCCCAAAGCAGTAATCTCTCCTGATGTTTTCCTATAATCTTTATCTGCTCGCTGAATTTTCATTTGCTATGATATCTAAGTCACAACCAAGTCTGTGAGCAGAACAAAGTGGTGTTATCCTCATTTTACAGACTCTGTGGAATGGAGCATCTCTTTCATAATTTTTCTCCTGGATAATTGCCACATAAGGGCTGGAACCTCTAAATGTCAGAGCTCAAAACCTTATATTTCACCCACTGCTCTATAAGGAATGAACCTAAGTCACAAAACAAACTAGAATCAGCCAAAGGAAGCAAGAATATTATGAATGGACAGTGGATAGTATTCATTTGAATATGCCTCGTGTTCCTGTGAGGTTACCTTAAAGCACAAAAGGCCTGAGGTTACTTAGAGCCACAGAAATTCCACCAGTGACATCACTGCTGAAGAGAACTCAGATCAGCTCATGAGATTCCTCTATCTTATAGAGCATAAGAGCAAAGCTATAAAGGTCACTTAGGATGTGAGGCCACATCAGGACTCAGGCCCAGGATTTTTCCAAAACGTCTCTGGTTAGCACCTTTCCCCCATTTTCTATGGAAAGGACATGACCTCCTCACAGTGGTAGATACCCAGCATTTCACTGTGAGCCAAGAAAGTTGGCCCTCAGCCATGGATACATACAGAGTAACTAAACACCTAGCCAAGGAATCTCAGAGTGAATAGGAGGAGCATCTGTGTCACCCTCTCTTTAATAGCTGGGCCTTCCATCACTGGGTACCTCGAAACAAAGGTTGTAGCTTGAATAGTTCCAGAGCAAATATGAAAATGTCACACAAGATCATTGGCCTTCAGTACACATGTAACTTAATCCAATGACTACTAGCTGAGGGCAGAGCCAGAAAAACAGAACATATGACAAGTATGTTTTGACAGAAAGAAAAAACTGTAGAAGGTGACTCCTCTTGACCTGACATATGGATGTCTGACTGAAAAAAAAGTTCAGTCTAAGCCCTGACCCCTCTGTCTGGCAGTCAGGCCTAAACCCTTAGATACTAGATTTAAGAGAGGAGAAAGTGATGGAGACATACGGATAAAGAATCCTACTGAGCCAAGTAGTAAAAACTCATACAATCTAACTGTCTTAGTCACTTTGTGCTGCTACAACAGAACACTTGAGACTTTTTAAGTTACCCAATTTACAAAGAATAACAATTTATCTGTTGCACTCCTGGAGCCTGACAAGTCCAAATTCAAAAGCGCTTTGAATATAGTGAGGGCCTTTTGACTGTGGCAAAAGGTGAAATGGCCAAGTGACCATCTGTGTTAGCACAGGCCAGGAGGAGGAGAAGAAGGTTGAACTCATGTCTTTATCAGCAATCTACTCCTGCTATAACTAATCCACATCTGAAATAACTACTTTGCTTTTGTAATAATAGCATTAGACATCTTTTAAATGTTCCATCTTGGAATACTGTTGCATTGGAGATCAAGTTTCCAGCAAATAAACTTTGGGGGATACATTGAAACCACAGCACTGGCTTAAGTATTGAAAATAAATAAATAAAAATAAATAGATAAAAGTGTTTTAAAATAAATGTATTGACTTCTGCATCCTGCGCATGAAGAGGTGCTCTGGCCCAGTCCCAGCTGGCTCTCTTCTGTGCCCAGTTCTGACTTCTTCAGGTTGACTGTGCTCTCCTCAAGGGCAGCACAGACTACTCAGGTTAACTCCAGGCTCACAAGCCAGGAGTTGGCCATCCTTCACCAAGAGTGGGGGTGGACTATGATTGGGTAGCCTAAGATTCCCTGTTCTTCCTTTGCTAATCACTGATCTTTGGTCAGGCCTTAGTTACAGGGCTCTCCAGAGTCGTGTTGAATGACAATCATCAGACTGAACCTTCAGCTTCACTGAAGGCAATGATATCAGCTAGACCCTTACCCCTCACCCCATCCCAGGATGCTGCTACACAGTGAAAATCTTCTGAGCCAATCTCCCACTAGGAACAACTCTACAGTGGGATCCCTGGCACTATTACCAGAAATGCTATGATGATGGGCCACAAGTATTCTAGAGACGTAAGCCTCAAATAAGAACAAAGAGTCCTGAAAGGGAAACCAGAGTCTTCGAGCTCTGACCAGTGCAGTTCCTTTGGGAAGGAATCATCAAAACTTCCATTCAAGATCACATTTATCTATTATTTGCTGCTGGTCTCTTGCAGTGTTAGCTATTAGCTTTATGAGCTCAAAGACTAAATGTTTTCTTGCTTGCAGTCCCCCAACACCAAGGTATTACTTGGCACCTGGCCAGGGAGTACCTGGCACAAAGTGCAGTCTCAGTAAACATTTATTTTTACATGACTGAAGCCAAGGGTGTCCCTGATACTATCTTCTAAGTTTCTTCTTTACTCAGTTCTGGTTGTGCTGCTACCCTCTAGGCCCTGATGATGAGCACTAATCAACCATGGACAGATACCCCTTTCCTGGATCCCCTGAACTAACGGAAACCTGCTCAGTGCAGGTCTTACCTCTCCAGGCTCTAAGTATGGTAGGCCTTGCACGCCTCTCCCTAATATCAGGGTCTACTGATATTTTGCTGAAGTTAAGCCATGGAAATCTGTCTGTGTAAGTGATATTCCTCTAACAAGAAAACATCTGGGGAAAGCTGCAAGTGAAATATTAAGGGATTGGGTTGTCTCAAAGGAGCAGCAGAAGGATTCTGGGACCTAATAAGGGGAGGGAAGAGAAGAGGGAAGGCGAAGAGCAAATGGAATAAGCAACGCTCTGCTTTCCTGTCCAGACCTCCCATTTCTTCTGCCTGTGGGAGGCAAGGAGGGGTTAGAAAAGGTGGCTGCTGCTGTCTTCCTTTCTACACAGACACCTGTAATCACAGGCTCCATCGGACTCCCTGTCCCTGCATGGAATCTGCCCACCATAGTGAGAACTTCAGCTCCAGACTGGAGTTGCCTAGCAACTCTTAGTCCTAAAAGAAAGCAAGAAAGCAGAGGAGCCAGACAGGAAAGGGCAGAAGGAGTGGACCTGGCAGGAAACAATCAGGTGCAAACAGCCTTATGCATAGGCTCCAAACACAGGGCAGCTTCTCGAGCCCTCAGAACCCCTTCACCCCAACCACCTGCTGTTTCTTCACCCTGTAAGGTCCTGGCATTCCACCACAGTGATACTTCCTTTCAAGATGCTTACCTTCCTCCAAACTGCAAATCCATAGAGAGAGTCTGCTCCCTGGCTTCCCCACTTCACATCCTCCGGGGGAAGAATAAAAAAGAAAATAGGAAGTGCCCTCCCTTGCATCCCATTCTAATCTACCTTGTGGTTTTCACTCTACTGTATCAATTCAGTCCATTCCATTCTTTCCCCATTGAATTATCTGTCCACTGATAAAGGGCAAAGATGTTAGTTTGGGGATGTTTGGCAACGATC
>NW_024870701.1:16450000-16700000 GCF_019054845.1 Dipodomys spectabilis | reverse complement strand
TTTCTTTATTAGATAGAGTTATAAAATATGCAGAATGGTATGCTGAATTTTTGTGATATATTACTAGTTTGAAAACCTTTGCCAAAATTTATACATCTAAATCTTCCTCCTTAGAGGCGGAGAGGCAACACATAGAAGGAAAGACCGGCACTGTGCATACAGGGCTGGGTAGCCAATGAGGGTAGGACTGAATGAAGTGTAGTTTGCAAACAGAAGGCCACAGCTTTCTTTTTGCATCTTAATTAATCAAGTCAAGATTTTAGGGCAGTACAAAGAAAGGAGTTAATAGCAATGAGAACTGAACTGCTATGATGTCTCACTTCCAGATCATCCAGAACATGGTTTTAGTAGCTGATGCATCAAAAGTTCATTGACCCAAGCAAGCAGTGATGCTTTGAGAAAAGCAAGAAATGCTAACTTCACACTTGGAGGATGAAGTGGTCCCATGATTGTATGGGCGGTTCTCACCGGGGACTGCAGGAACTGAATGGGGGAGAGCTAAATCATAAAGGACGTCTCCCAAGAATGCAAGAGGAGGCCTTAAAAGAAGAGAAGTGGAGAAGTGGTGCTGTGGCTCAAGTGGTAGGGTGCTAGCCTTGAGCTGAAGAGCTGAGGGACAGTGCCCAGGCCCAGAGTTCATTCCCCATGACTGACGGGGAAAAAAAGAAGAAGAAAAGTGGGATTTAGATGGTGGGAGTGAAGGAAAATGCTCTTAGATATCACAATTCATGCATGAATTGCTACCTACCCCAAGTTGGAGAAAAGACACAATTTCGGCTGGGGCAGAAAGAACAAATAAACTAAAACAAAGGTAAGAGGGTTAGAGTAATAGGTCCTCTGTATTACTACCTAGGCCACTGCTCTGGAAACAGCTGGCAAGCTGGGGTGATCTCATTGGGTATGTATTTCATGAAGAGTTGAATAGCTTTCCAGAGTGAGCTATCTTAAGAATAAGTAGGAAGCCAAGCTTTATCCAGAGACAAAGTTGGAGTAACCTGTGAGGGAAGGTCATTCTGAAGGAAGCAGGATGCTTGTCCCTAGTAGGTTTCTACATCCAACTATGAGTCAAGTCTAAACAGAAAACCAGGCTAAAAAGAAAATATAAAAACAAGCACCAATTTATATCCAAAAACCACGAGAGCAAGCTCTTCTCCTGTGACCCTACCAAAATCATGTCATAAAATGGGTCCCTCTTTCTCTACATACCTTCCCATCCTAGAACAGCACTCTGTTGCTTGCAGAAGTGGTCACTGTGGTGCATTGTGGTACAAGGGCAGTTTGCAATGAGCCTGAGGCAGGAAGAGTAAAATAGGATGTGGTGATTCAGAATAGAAGTAAAAGTGGTGCCCAGATGAGGCAAAACTACCCAGCAGTAGCAGCAACAGTGTCTAGTGGGTGGCACCACTTGCCAAACAGAGGGAGGTGTGTGTGTGAAACACCATCTAGGAACTAAGTGTTTGAGGAGGAAGACATTCATGTCTGTGAGCAAATGGTTGCAGTGAGTGTGACTCCATGTACCCATGAGCACCATGTCTTCAGTGTATGTAGGTAAGGGTAAATGAAGGATGGTCAGCAAGTTCCCTAGGGCCCAGGTTGAGGATTTGGGTGTTAAACTAAAGTCAGATACCATCACTTGTCTGTGACAGTATGATAGCCACGTGGACATCCTCTCTATCTTCTTATTCTACTATTCTCAGGGTGGACTCAGCTAAGGCTCCCTGACCAAGGGACCCTCCCCCTAAAGCTCAATAGTTTCTACCCGTTTCTACTAAAGTTTGTTCAGGTCAGAGCCATAAAAAGTCTGGGTGGCTTAGCCATGCTAATCATTCATTGAGTCCCTTGGCAAGGACTGAAGCAAAGGTTATCAGGGAGCAGGAAAATAAAAGTTCCATCTGAATCAGACAGGAGCCCCCAGTGCCGGCAGGATAAGGAGTCCACAGGGAGGAAGAAATAGCATACTTGGTTCTTCCGGTGCATACTATAGTAGCTGAAGACAGCCAAAAGAGAAGATGATATGAAAAGGAAGAATAGAGATCTTCCCAGAAGAACTGAGTCTGGAGTTAGACGCAGTCCTGCTGAGAACAGAGTAAGGGTCAAGCACTGATATCCCACATCTCTCAACAAAACTGTCCTTCCACAGACCCAGAATTATTCAAGAGGAGGTCACAGAAGCATCATGCAGCCGGTCATCTGCTTCTGAGCGTTGTAGTCATGATGCTTCTTTTCTGGCTGACCCCGGGGTTGGCCTAATCCAGAGCTGATTTAGCTGTCTGCACATAAGTGGAAAGAGGAAAAGTAAGCACTGCGGGAGGGAAAGAGGTGGACAAGGCACGCTAATACGTGGAAGAGAGGTCCAGGGAAGAAGCAGCTCCATTTGGAAACACCCCCACCAGGATGCAGATGTTCCAGCAGCAGGCTGGGCAGCAGGCCTGGCAGGAAGCTGTTCCAGCTCTGTCCTCCAAATCCATCCCTTTCTTGAGTCCCTTTCTTGCCCTTTCACTCTGCTCTTCTTCCTCCCTCCCCTACTGCCTCCACCTCCTGTCCCTTTGACCTCCTTTTGCTGCGTTTTCTTTATCCTCACACCTTTATCTTTCTCTCCCTGGAACTCTGGAATTAAAATTAGTGCTTGATTCTCTCTCTCTCTCTCTCTCTCTCTCTCTCTCTCTCTCTCTCTCTCTCTCTCTCTCTATCTATCTATCTATCTATCTATCTATTCTAGTGCTGAGAAGAAGAAGAATCTGGCAGTGACTCTTCATCTCTTCTGGCTAGAACTAGGGAGTGCAGACACAAACAAAATGTACCTGAAAGGAGAAGAGGAAGAGAAGAAGCTCATCGAAGGGACAGGCTCCATTTTCATATTTTGTTCCTGCGAGAGATGAAAAAGAGAGCAAGACAATCAACCCACCAAACAACTAGAACTCACAGGGCATAGAGGTAAAATGACTTGCTTTTCCCATCTGTTTTCAAACATACCTATCCAATCCTCTTTCCCATCCTTATTGACAGTCCAAGCATATTTCTTTGCTTTCAATCACTAATAATTATTAAAAAGTACAAATAAGCTGAGATTTGTTCTACCTTTCAGCTTTCATTTCTACAGAGAGTTTACACATTTATCTCCTCTAGTGGAATATTAGCTATTTCTATACAGGCAAGGTCCTAAATCTCCCTCTACACCTGGCCAAGGGCATATACAGAATAGAGAGACTAAGAAAGTCAACTATCAGAAGTGCCTTCCTTTTGTGTATCCTTCAGTATCACTCAGGATTTAAGCTACAAACACAAGCTCCATCCTTTATTGAGGCTAAGGAAGAGTGAGGTTAGAAAAGCCAGTGTTTTCCATACCCAATGCTAGAGTCAGGTTACCCTGAACACACACCACCAAAGAGACCAGAGCAATCATTTCTTACTGCAATGTTTTTATTTCCTAAAGTCACAAACCACACCCCAACCACACGAGCCATCTCTAGGATATGGGTTAGAAATTGCAATATCATTCTCTTACCACATTTGGGGGAATTAAAGAACAGAAAAGGAACTGCCTTGTTCAAGGTCACACAGTGCCTGGAATCAAAACTTACTTTGTCCCATAATTAGTCTACTGGCCAAAATGTCTCTGGTGCACTTTCTCCTGGGCCATCCCTCAGGTTCTGCCAGGAACAAGGACAGGAGATCGGAGGCCTTGGGGATGCCTTTCACTTTGTTCTCTTTCCAAAATAGTCAGATTCTGGGAGCCACTGACACTTCTCAGTGGGGGATAAGGGGAGAGAGCTTTGAGAGCTTGGAATGACAATGGGTCAGGCTCTTCCTGCGTTCCCTGTGAAAAACAAAACCCAAGAATCCCTGGGATACAAAAAAAAAAAGTTAACAATGTATTGGGAATTCCTGAAAATCCATGGAGAACTTCTCTATGCAAAGGAGGTGTCCACATCTTTTTTGATGAGTTCAATGTAAATGAATCAGAAACAGATGGATTAAGTTTCCCTTCAACTTGCATGCATTGGAGAGTTGCAGCTGAGAAAAATGCTTAGACTCGTGCATTTCCACAGACTGGGCAACTCCACACAGAGTAGGGTGTTTTGCTGAGTCCCAAACACTGACTTCTCTTGTCCCTAAAAATAACTGAGCTGTCCAGCTGTTGGATGGAGATTTTTCTCTTTTGGTTTTGTTTCATTTGATTTTCTCACAAAGCAGTAGGGTGATAAATGACTTCCAAACGTGGTAGAATGTTCTTGGGGAATCAAGCATCCAGAAAAGTAAGACGATAAAAAACTAAAGCCTGTCACAATATCACATCATTGCCCTCACCAGGCCTTCTGTCCCTAAAACACTACCTGTCAACACTTAACCATCTGTCAGTGTCAACCCTAAGGTGTACTTTCAATATGAAACTTTTGGGATTCTTTTGCTTAGCATTATGAACCCGCAATGCTCTAAAGCATTCAGTAAGTGTCTCATGCAAGGCTCTTGCCTACAGTGAGTTTACATTCTAATTAACCAATCTCCTGAAAATTTATGAGGCACTAAAGAAACAATTAGTAGATTAATATGGGTAGGTCAAAATGAAGGACGTGTTAACTGACTGTAGGAATTCATATAGAGAAATCACTATGTATAGCAAAGAGCTTAGAAATCGCAATAGTATGCAACATTCATTAACTTCTGTGTTTTAAGGACTTAGGAAAGTGTTTTCTCTTTGGATCTTCGAAGAATCCCTTAAACATAGAAAGGCTGGTTTTGCAGAAGGGAAATGAGGACTTAAGTTTAAACGTCTCATTCAAGGTCAAGTAATGCGGAAGCAGGCTAGAACCCAGACTACTAGCTTCTAATCAAGGTATTTGTACCCGATGTCACATCACTTCTCAAAAAGGTATGTTACATTCAAATAGGTGGGTAACTATGGCCTTCCATTGCAGACAATTGGAATCTCCTTTCTAAATTAAATTCAAAGTTGACTGGCATACTTCTACCCCACTATCTTGCAACAAATTCCACCTGTTTGGGAATTTCTCTTCTTCTCTCCTAGTTTTGAAGCGTCAGTATAAATTTGTACTTGGGATTTCCCAACCTAAAATGTTTCATCCTCTCTCATATCCTATTTGCAATTGATTTTTGAGAGGTGCTAAGTACAGGGAAAATGCTTTTCCTTTAAAAAAAAATCATATGGAGATACATTTTGTTCCCTAAGAATTCAATGAATCCTTCCCACTCCATATTTGTCACAAGTGTCTATATTGCTATGGGTCTGCTTCTATTGACCTATTATTGCAATAATGCTACTCTATCTTAGTTATTGTAGCTTTAAAATAAATCTTAATATTCACTCACTAGAATAAAAATTTCACTCCTTAGAATGTGTCTTAACTATTCTTAGTATGACTAACATCATGTACATTTTTTAAATTTATTCTTAGGATTTTTATCTTATGTTTTTGATGCTATAAAAAGTGATATATTTTTATTTCATTTTCCAATTGTATGTGGCCATATATGGTTTTTCAAAATCAACTAGTGCACAGCTGTTTACGGAAAACTTGCTAAACTCACTTGTGAATGCTAATAATTTGTTGATTTGCCTAGATATTTTTACATACAAAATAATATGATCTATGAATAAATGCTTACAATTATTTCTGGCTTTCCAATTCCAATAATATTTTCCATTTTCCTTGCTGCATTAGTCATAACATCCAATACAATATTGAACAGGAAAAAAAATGATGTGGGTACCATGATTTGGCTAAGATCACAAAAAAAGGAATCTGTCAATATTTCTACAAAATTGTTATTGTTATCCAAGTGTAATTGACGATATCCTTTATCCAAAAGATCACCCTTCGTTGCAAGATGTCTATATGTTTGTTGTTTACTAACATTTCTTTTTATAAATTTTTGCAAAAAAATCTTTGCTTAAGATAACCAGATATTTTCCAGAATATTTTGTTAATGTGGCAAAATCCATTCATTGACATTTAAATATTAAATCAACTTTATTCATAGAAGAAGCCCACATCAGAGGTGACAAATTATTGTTTCATGCATCTCTGGATTTCACTTGCTAATAGCTTATGTAACATTTTAATCTAAATGTTCAGATGAGGCACTGATTTGTGCTTTCCTTCCCCCACGCTCCACCCCCCGCCAGGTCTCACTATTTATAATGGCCTTACCATCAAGTTGAAATATTTCCCTTTTCTGTCACTCTGTAAAGAGCTTGGTTCAAACCAGCATTTTTTGTTTCTCATATATGTGATAAATTTTTCTACTGAAATCTTTATTTCTGAAGTTTTCCTCCTGAGGAAATTACAAATTAAATTCCTTTATTACTTATAAAACATTCAGATTTTCCATTTCTCCTGGTGCTACATTTAGTAGGTGTGTTTTTCTATAAATTAGTCTATTTGAAATAAACTTTCAAATTTATTTACAATAAATTCTTGCATTCATATTTCTTCTGAGGGCTTTGTTAGTTTGTATAAATTGTACCAAATAATGGATTTCATCATGAAATTTTTATACATGAATATAAGTCATTTTCATTGTATATACCCCCATTATCTACCCTTTCTCTTTTGTTTCTGCTTGTCTTGTTCTACTCTCTCTTTCCCCCCCCCACACACACGTATTCATTACACACACTCTCTCTGTGTCTCTGTCTCTGTCTCTGTCTCTCTCTCTCTCTCCTTTAGATTCCAATTATGAGGAGAAAAAGCACATGATATTTGTTTACTGAATCGGGTCTATTTCACTTAACATGATAATCTCCATCCAGTTCTGTCCATTTTCCTGCAAATGACATGACTTCATTCTTCTTTTTTTATTATCAAGGTGATATACAGATAGGTTTCAGTTACGTAAGGTAAGAGTACATTTCCTGTCAACCTTGTTATACTTTGATGGCTGAATAAGTCTGCCTTGGGTGTCTTGGCTACATTTATTTTATCCATTTATCCATTGTTGGTCACCTAAGTTTATTTCATAACTTGGGTATTGTAAATAGTATCACAGTAAACATGTGTTTACAAGTATCATTATTGTATGTCAACTCTGATTCCTTTGGGTATAAACTTAAATCATATGTGGTTCAAGTTCTGGTTTTGTGAGTAAACTCCACATTGGTTTCCATAAATTTCCTCCAACAGTGAGTAAAGGATCTTTTCCTTACTATTTCACAACATATGTCTTTGTTTTCTTTATTGCCATATTGATAGGGGTAAAATGTAATGTCAGTGTGATTTTGAAGGGCATTTCACTGGTGGCTAAAGAGACTGAGCAATTTTTCATATATTTATTGGCCATCTTTAATCTGTTGAAAAGTGTCTGTTCAATTGGCTCTGAAGTTTTTAGTACTTGCCAATTTGTGCCTATTAATTAGAAAACTGAGACCATTAACTTTCAATTTTTATTGAAAGGTAGGAATTATTTCCTGTCATTTTATTATTATATAATATTTGATTCCTTCCTAATCCTAATGTGTTAATCCACTCTTCTATTACACTTATTCTATCTTGCGTTCTCATGGTTCTATTAATTTTCCTCTTCTATGTGTAAGATCTTATGTTTGTTCTGTAATGCTGGCTTAGTGGCTATGATTATATGCCGTTAGCTTGTGTTTATGATGGATGTTTTATTTCTGTTTTGATTTTGAAGGTTAAATATGTTGGATGGAGTGATTTAAGTTAGCAGTAATTTTCTACCAGGGCTTTAAGTACACCATTCCATGCCCTGTTGGCTTTGTGACTTGAGCGTTGCCCTTACAGCTTTTAATGTCTTTTCTATGTTATGTATACTTAATGTTTTTATTATAATATAACATAGGGAGACGTTTTTCTTTTCATGTATGTTTGGGGTAAGACCCCTATACCTGGATTCTCATCTCTTATCCTAAGATTTAGGAATTCTTTCTGCCATTTTTTTTTTATCAGTCATGGGGCCTGAACTCTGGGCCTGAGTGCTGTCCCTCAGTTCTTGAACTCAAGGCTAGCACTCTACTACTTGAGCCTCAGCGCCACTTCTGGCTTTTTCTGCTTATGTGGTGCTGAGGAATTGAACCCAGGGCATCATGCAGGCAAGGCAAGCACTCCATGACTGAGTCACATTCCCAGCCCCCTCTGTCATTATTTTTATTACATATGTTTTCTACACCTTTAGTTTGCACCTTTTCAACTCTCCATTTTCTATTAATAAGATTTTAATAGAGTCCCAGAGATCTTACATGTTGTGTTTTATATTTTCCTTTTTTCCCACTGTCATCTGAATGTTCCATTTCATCTATCTTTTATCTACAGACTCGATATTTTGTCTTCCATTTCACTTAGAACATTGATAAGGCTATCAATCTAGTATTTCATCTGAGTTTTTCTCTAACTTTGCTCTTTGTTTTGGCATCTGGGGCTGTCCTATCACATAACTGGCTCCATCTCCATCCAGCCTATTCTGCTCACAATATTCCATCACAATGTTCATCTATCTACATAGAACCACCATAAAGTGGCCTTACCACTTGAATCACAAGGTGACGCAGGGGACACTGTACATCATTCACTCACCCATTTATTCCCTGACAGAGTAATTTTCTTCTTGTCATCTGAAATTCCAGAGTGAGGGGAGTGGGTGCAAACCTTTGTAAGAAAGTAAAACATAGCATTAAACACTTGATTATCAATAAATTAGCTACTCAAAAACAATTGGCTTTAATCCTATAGAATTGTCTTTTCAATATTTACTCCATTGTGGCAATACTAGGGCTAAAACAAAAGAAATTGTTCAAGACTAGACTAAAAACTGTAAAACCTTATTCGTTGGAGGATATCTGTTTGTAATGAACACAGTACTCATTTTTATGTAAAGACTGTTTCTGTGGAGGCTCTTCTTTATTTATTCATTGAACAAACATTTATTTAAGCAGACTCTGAGCTGGGATACAGAGCAAAGGGACTAGTGGCATCATCCTCAAGGGGTTTCTGTCTGTTGCAGGGTGTTTACAATGCATTTTGTGGAGTGTCACAATGGAAAGTAACATGCACAGAAAGGGCCCAAGCCTAGACAAGGGCAAGAAATAATGATGGAAGACTTCTTAAGCTTTAGGACTAGCTGAGATGTATCAGCAGTCATTTGTTTCTTTCCTGAACTTCTCACTGGCTTCACAGGCACCTTTTCCAATGTGAAAAATTAAAATTCAGCTGTGCAAGTCTGAGAGATTGGTAGCTCTAAATTAGTGGAGTTTGAATTAATGAAGTTTAAACTGGTCGTATTTGTTCTTACACTCAAACGAGTTCACACTTGTTACTGAGGCCCCTAGAAAATGATTTGTGTTTGCGCCTACAAGCCAAGTTTTCACAGTAAAAGTTCTAATTATAAATGTTTTTCTTGTGGGGCTTGAACTCAGGGCCTATGCACTGTCCCTGAAACTCTTCATGCTCACAGCTTGTACTCTACCACTTGAGCCACAAAACCATTTCTGGTTTTTGAGTGGTTAATTGGATATAAGTGTCTCATGAGGACTTCTCTGCCCAGGCTGACTTGGAACCATGAACCCCAGATCTCTGCCTTCTGAATAGCTAGGATTATAGGTATGAACCACCAGCATCTGGTCATAAATATATTTTTTAATACTGCATACCATGACCCAAACAAATTAATTATGGTAAAAAAAAAAAAAGTGTTATTCAGGAGGTGATTGAGTGCAAGTAAGAGGTATGGGAGATCTCAGGAGAGGAGAGGCATTTCCCTGAGGGAAGCAGGACTCAGATTCTCCTTTGTGGTCCTAAAGACAGGACTATCTGTCCTCACTCTCCCACACTCTGGTCTCTCAGATCTGGGTCAGGACTAGCAGGCCATGTGGGTGGGTGAGAAGGTGCAAAGTGAGAAACTTCAGGTGACAAACAGAGAAAAGGCCACAGGACAGATTGCTCCTCCTGGGGACACTGCAAACTATGCCCACACTTTATGCAAATAAAGTCCATATCTATGCAAATACTCACAGAGCTCTATTAGTTGCCAGAAGCAAACAGGCCTTGGAGGAAAGACAGTTGTCTTCCATTCTGAGTCAGGTACTACATCTTGTTTTAAGTTAAATGTAAAAGCCATATCCACCTCACTGCCCTCCCTTAAAGTAAAAGGTTGAATCACAAGGTGTCACATATTGAATTCTTAAGAAGCTTAGCTCAAATAATAACTTTCTTTAGTAAGATCAGAGCTCATTTTTGTATAGCCATAGCTGGCCTAGTGGCATTGAGACACCAAATCCAGATAGCCTTTGACCTCTCCATCTCTCTCTCCTATGTAGTCACCCATTGCTACACACAATTTTCCTTCCCTATGATCTCTACCTAACAGACTCCATCTTAGGGCCCAAAGAGGTGCATAATGCTAACTTGATGCATATTTCATGTTGATACAGTCAAAGATCATACACATTTGAATGGGTGCCTTCAAGATTTTAATCTACCAGGATGACTGTCCTATGCTGCATGTTTATTTCAAGGCCTCCCTTCTGTACTCTCTTCCAGTGTGCAAGCAACCCCTTCCTCACTCCACAGTGACAACTAGAACCCAACACCTGCTGATGCCACCACTTCATGCTGCCCCCTCTTCACGTCCTGAGAATCCCTCATTCCACCTGTTAAGTGTCCCCTTCCCTTCCCAAGTGGCTATTCTCTTTAAGGCAACTCTCTTGAAGGGAAGGAAAAGGCTGAATTTTTAGGAAACATCTTCCCAGGAGGCATGACCAGGGCTGGCTTCTGGAATTCATTTTCCAGCTAAGCACTTTAGTACCATGTTCCTTGTGGTTATTAGCACAAGTGACAACAGCCTTTTCCTCCCTGAGCCACACAGATTAAGGAAACCTAAGACTACATTTCTAAAATTGTTTCCATTTCAACCCACAGAGAATCAATACAAGAGAAGAGCATTGCCTTAAACTCTAATGTTATCCAAACTCAAATTCATTTTTGATGGATTGGCGGCTGTGTTTTCTTAAGGCCAGGCCAAGATAAATATACACATTTCTTAAGATTCTTTTTTCTCTCTGCCCACTCCCATCCCCCACACATAGAGAGTATAGTGAATGTTACACCCAGCTGTCCCCAGGACACAATCTGTTTGGGGAAATTGGAAAACTATTTTCAGTAAAGAGATCCTGGGGCTCTAAGTCTGTCAGCCAGCACTGACCATATGACTCAGGAGTCCCCAGTCTCATGAGAGTCATGGCACATGCTTCAAACAGCCTCAGGCATAGGGTACAGACACAGACATCCAGACTGTCTATATCTACTGTTGGACCCAGTCCCATTCCCATACCTCCTGTACACTGCCATGGCTAGGCTCCCTTGATTCCCACAGCCAGTGTATATTCAAACACAATCCTAACCCTGGTACTCAGAATTAATAATGGCTTGAATCAGTGTATGAAGGGAAGAGGGAGAGACATAACAAAGCTTTAGTTTTCAAGCTCAATAACCAGTCTTCGCTGGCCTCAGATGTCTGCTTTGCTCCCCTACTGTCTCCAGAAAGCCCCGTTCCTGCCATCTTATTCTTCAGAACTCAACTCATGCATCACTTCCTCTTCTTTCTATGTGTCTCCTCATTACACCCTGGTCACCCCTCTGCTACAATGTTGATCACCCAGAACTGCAAGTAGCTGTCTGTGTATCTCCCAAACTATAATCTAAACAACCTGAGAGCAATGTCCATGCCTGACTCAGCAGTATAGAACAGAATGCCTGATACATAGTAAATCACTTGCAGATGAAGCAGGAGCAATAAAGAAATGAATAAATAAATGAAATCCCAGCTTGACTTTGGTGCTGAATTAGCCAACAGAACTTCTGTTTTCATTTCTGAAATTATATTTTAATCATAGTTCCATATTTTTGGTGCTTGCTATCAATATGAATATTTTCTGGCCTTTGCTTCATCATTTGGCCATGTTACCTGCTTCAGCTGATGAGACATCAGAAAAATGGCATTAGGAACAGGGGTTTAGCAAGCTCTTGCTGAAAGGAATGTGTCCTCCTTTGCTTCTGAGAATTCTCTGACCAACACCACACCAATAAGTTTGGACTTCCTATAGATGGCTGGGAGTAGGCCCCACCATCCTTTCCATCCTATATTTGGTAGTCATCGGCCAAATGGAGTCATATCCATAGGCGATGCCTGGGCCAATTACTACATTCCTGATTCAGCCTCTGGCATGGAAACATAGCTTGTGATTATTGATCCTATGAACGCCAGGGTTTAACCATACAGGCCTGAGTTTTATAGCCTTTCATCAGGGAAAGTCAGCCCCTCCAGGCCTCCATTTACTACCTTCATGTGCTTGATTATGGACTATGTCTTTCTTATCCCAATAAGTTCAGGATATACTTGACTATGTCTTCAAATGTTCTGCTAACAGAAACATGATCTACCGTAGATCACAACCATGATATACAAATAAAACTCATTCCATATCCAAGAAGGACACTATTGATATTTTTGATACATTAGAGTATATCCAGGTTAATCGAAAAAGCTGAGAAAGTCAAGATAGGAAGCCATGGACTATTGTGTAGATAAGGGAAGAGAATAGTATTAGAGTAGATTCAACTCTTGACTTAAACCTCAAAATAAACTTGGTCCTACCACAACTTTTACTACTATAAAACTAGGGTCTAGCCCAACACAGAGCTGCCTTGCTCCCAACAAACAGGACATGGAATCAAATCTATATTGTCATTATGTTTATTTCTTCTGGAAAGATTTAATCAATGAAAAGTATGCTCCAACACCTTCTTTTTCCTGACTTTCTTGTTGGAGATCCACAGTTCTAGCCCACAAAACGCACAATTCTAGTCCTGAAAATTGTCCCACTTACCCTGGGCTTCTAATCACCATTAGTAACGTCAGCCTTCATCTCTTAGCCTGGGTCTAACTCTGCCATTGCTTCTTCATTTCAAGCCCTAGTTCCCCTATTTCTATTAATGTTTGTTTACTAGACTATAAGATCATGAAAAGTTCAATGCTGTAAGCATTGAACTTATACTTACCCACCTAGAGCAGAATGATAGATTGTCAAGTTGGCGTCATGGTGTACAAGAAGAAATTACCCAGTTTTTCCAGGCACAATGGTAACAGCCTGGACTATAGGCATGGCCATTTGGAATGAGGGAAAGGACCTGAAGAATGGCCGTGTGGATCAGAGGTCAACTAAAACAGTTCACCTTCCTGATTGGAGAGAAGCACAGAAAGAGCACAAAGAATGAATTATACAACATTTTAAAGCTAGATAAGATCCAAGGCATAGGTGAACCCAAGGGACATCTCTAAGATGGAAAATTGTCCTCAAAAGGCCAGGACTCTACTGGTAGGGGCTTTTTTTGAGCTTTGCATTCAGTCCCAGAACAAGTAGTGACAAATTTGGGCACTTGGGATCCCATAGGCATGAGTTCTCCCTCCAGGAGAACTCTATGCCTCTGTTGTACTGGAGAGCCCATTCCTTGCCTGATCTTTGTCCACAGACATTACAAGTGGGTCAAAAATAATTAATGCTTTTTCTCAGTTGGTTTACCCTCTGGGGAGTGTAACTGGATCCACAGCAATGGCATTCATTAAAGAAATCAGAGTTGTAAGCCTTTTAAGTGACTAATTTCATTTAATTTTAAACCAGGTCTAAAGTTTCTTCTGTATTCTATCAGTGAACTTCAGGGTCTTAACCCAAAGAACTATGATAAATTAGATAGAGAT
The DNA here is from genome assembly GCF_019054845.1 of Dipodomys spectabilis. Lineage (NCBI taxonomy): Eukaryota > Metazoa > Chordata > Mammalia > Rodentia > Heteromyidae > Dipodomys > Dipodomys spectabilis. Next base: position 16,686,275 of record NW_024870701.1, on the reverse strand, counting down.
GACCTGAACCTATGAAGCTGCATCCATTTAACTCATCGGCCAGCCTTTGCCCTCCTTCAAAGTGTCATCATTGTTCCCTGTTGATTTAATAGTGTTATCACAAGTAGAGACCTGTTTGTTTAATGAGTCCTAAGCCCAGGTAACATATAAGTAGTCCCAGCACATTTTAGCAAGCTCTGGTCTCCCCAGGGTAATAGTACATAGGAAAGCAACTTCCAACGCAACACACATGCACGTGTGTGCATGCCTGCACACATGCATGCAATCACGTATGCAACCATACCTGGAAGTCTCACAGTCCTTTTATAGAAATGCTTCTCCCAGGAGAGACTGGATGTGTAAGATAAACTCCTTTAAAGGTTGTGTGCCTGCCAGCCACTAATGCAAAGAGCATAATTAAGATGGAAAACAACCAAATCCTGCAAGAAGCAAAGGCAAAACAAGACTGGGCCAACTTGGTGAAAAGGCCTCTCTCCCCTGTGGCTCTGTGCTCAAGAGCTCTCCACAGCACAGAAATAAATGAGGGCGGAAAGGAACACATGAATAAAACAAAAGATATATTTATGGAGCTTGGTTGGGCAACCCCTACACCACCTCCTGATGACTTGACCCCTGGGGTCACCTTGCAATCTGGAGCTAGATCACGGTGTTTTACTATATTCTTTCCCACAGACTCTAGATGTTGTAAGTTAAGTGAACTCAGATGGGAAATGTGTTGAACATTCCGGAGCAGAGCAGGTGGAGAAGGTAGGAAGCCCAGAGAAGAACTAAGAAAATTACAAGAACTACAAATCAGAGACCAAGAGCCTCCAAAGAAAGTCAGCCTTGGCTCCATCTGGAGATGAGAACCTTATAACCTCAGCTCAAATGATGGGCAGGGAATAGTAGGATGGCCAATGGCAGATGCTATCACACTCAAGTGGGCACAGTATTATGGTACAAGTGTTTGGTTTATTCAGAGATGGAAACCAATCGCCAGCTTGAGAGGCAAGGAGAGGATCCAGGTTTTTATAGTCTAGACAAAAACTTGCCAGGGTCCGAGTCAAACCTCAATGGCTTAGACTGCAAGACAGTATTCTGCCCTTTCTAAAAAAACTGGATGGTAAGAAAGAAAACAGGTTCAGAAATCCAGTCCTATGAACTGTGTCATTAAGGCTCAAGGGAACGCGTTTTGGAATCAGGCAGATGTGGCCTGTACATCCAGTCTATTGTTCACTTATAAAATGAGCCCAGTATGTCCCTCTGGAACTGTTATGAAGACTGGCAAAAAAAAAAAAAGAGAGAGAAAAGAATGGAAAATAATTAGCACAGGGAATGGCCTGTGTTTACACTATGATGATGGTGCTTATAGCAATGATGGCCATGTTGGTGTTAAAAGGAAAAGTTACAACAGTGACATCTAGGGTTACAACCACCCTGTCTATTTCAAGCTTCACTGGCTCATGGGACTGAGGCACATAAAGGCTAACCTGCTGGGTCAGGATCGATGCAGAAACTAAAGAGCTGTACGCATCAGCTCCATTTGTCTGCTGCTAGAGTTGGCAGAAGCTGGACCCAGGGACACAGGCAGCTTCCCTCTACTCCTATGTAGACCACCACTGGTTCAGACTGTAGGGTTAAAAGGCATGTTAGCAATCGGTTGGTGCGTAACAGAACAAAAACTAACACTGAAGCCTCCAAACTCAGAGCCTGACTCCTTCCTGTCTTCACCAAACTTCGTTATCTCACCCTGAGCAGACAGATCTCTCTTGTATTGTTAGGTAGCTATTCCTGTGAGGAACAGGTCTGTATTAATGAAGAGGTCACACAAAGAGAAGCTACACCCTGTGTGAGTCTCCTCTTCCTCAGCGCCAAAGCCACTACCTCACTGAAGCGCCTGGAGTGGGTATGAATGTCATGATGAGCATGCCACAAGGAGGGGCCATCTTTCCTCAGTAATTAATATCCTGTCTTCTTTCATCCACATCGTCCTTGTTGTCAAGGACACCAAATATTCTCTTCCAAACATGAGGTGTGAATCAGAACTAAAGCTCTCTTTCTTACATTCACGATTGAAAAACAACAGCATTTGCATTAGTTATTTTTGTTGAGAATACAAGGATGGTCTATGAATAAAATGCACCAAGTTGGGAAAGAAAAGAAGCTTCATCTTTCAGCTCTCTGCCAACCCAAAGTCCAGTTAAACCATCTTCACAAGCTGCCATAGTTATACACCTAGAGGACTAGAGTTATTTGCAATATCTGGAGTATTGTATTCAGTTCTCATCTAAGCTGACTTGTGCTATTAGGTTTATTTAAAACCATTAAATTGACCGGGCATGGTGGTTCAAGCTTGTAATCCTCGCTACTTGGGAAGCAGAAGTTGGGAGTTTGAAATTCGAGACCATCCCAAGCATAAAAATTTACAAAGCTCTATCTCATTCCATGGCTGGGCACAGCAGTGTACAGCTGTTATTCCAGCTACAGCGGAAGTACACTGGCTATGTGTAGTGGCTTGTGCCTGTCAACCTAAAGATTCAGAGAGACACAAGTGGGAGGATCACAACCTAGGCTGGTCTGGCATAGAGCATGAAAAAAATCTGCCATGAAAATAACTAAGGCAAAGATGGAGATGGAAGCATGGTTCAAGTATATTACTTCATTTGCTTAGAAGAGCAAGGCTATGAGTTCAATCCCTAGTACCCTAGTACTTCTAAGAAGGAAAGAAGGAACGAACGAATGAATGAATGAAGGCAAGGAGGGAGGGAAGGAGAGAGGAGGGAGGGAGAGAGAAAGAAAATTAACTTGAACCATAATTCTCTACTTGGGAGATAGGCTTATGATTACTGTCTAAGACCTGACTGGGCAGGAAACGCTATCTAAAATAAATAAATAAACAAACAAATAACTGAAACAAAATGGTCTGGGAGTGTGACTCAAATGGCATAAAAACTGCCTAGAAAGCTCAAGGCCCTAAGTTCAAATGTCAGTACAGCCAAAAAATAAAGCAGTTGAATTGAAATGAATGATTGCATTGCATAGCTATCAGTGCTAGAACACTGACACCTAAGACATGGTCCTGCGCACCATCATTGCTGACTCCTGAAAGGCCATCCCATCTGGGGAGAGACAACCTAGATCTGGCATCAGAGATTCCATTAACCTCACCCTGCTGCCCATAAACTGAGAGGAGCCAGGAGACCTAATGTGTTGGGAAGGTCCCGGTGATTCTCTAAACTCTTCATTTAATGCAATCTTCTGCGTGTATCTGTGGAGTTCAGCTTTTTGTCTCTAAATGAGGAATGAGGGGGTTGTGAAGCTACTTGAAAGAAAAAACTCATATAGTGTAGACCTCACAAACTTAGGGAATATTTTAGGCACTCTTCCTGTTGCTTCTGCTTTCTTTCCATTGAATTGAATATGTTCTATATGAGGGATGTTCGTGTCTTCTCTTCACCACCCGGACCATGATTTTGCTTCTATCAGCTCAGTTCCCATTGTTATATAAGCTGAATGTCTTGGAAATAGACATACGTCTTAAAAATAGGCTTCTGTGTATAATTTGGCTGTGAATGTGGTATTGAAGCAGTCTCCAACTTAAGAGCAGGCTCTGTTCCAAATGTTTGAGTGTATGTCAGTTTTCTAGTACTCAAAATGCATTTTCTCACAAAATGCATTGAAATTCTCTTTCAAACCATGTTGTATGTGGTGGTTTGGTCCCCCAGCAGCCCATGGAAGTCTGCTGAAACCATACCAGCAGAGTACAATTCTATGTTAATAGTAACATAGACCGGCCTATATCTCTATGAAGAGTAAGCATGGGGTTCTAATCTGAGCCTGATAGAGCATGCAGACAAGGGCAGCCACACTGCCTGCTTCCTGGTGAAACTGTTTCCATCCCTCACCACCCAGGAGATCAAGGCAACCTGGTTGAGAGTCTCTCTGGTTCCCTATACTTGTACTGGTAAACCATCATTTGACTGTTACCAGGCAATATGTGAAAGATAAAAGAAAATTGATGCATTCCAGAGAGATTTGTTTAGAAATTGAGATGAGGGTTAATCTCTAAGAAAGCTTGGTGTGATCCTGTGACCATTTCTACAACCAGCGGAGCATCGCAAGATGTCAACAAGCCCTTGGTTGCTGCTAAAGAAGGGAAAGAGAGGCCCAGAGAATAAGCAGCAAGGTGGTTGCTCTTTCTTTCCCTGGGGCTGGAAGCTTAGCTAAGAAGTATTCCAACAGCACAAGGCCCTGAGTTCAAAACCACATGCACGCGTGCGCAAGCATGCGCGCGCACGCGCACACACACACACACACACACACACACACACACACACACTTATGAAGAAACACGTACTGTATATGTATGTGTAAATACCAGGGTGAAAACTTTTAGCATACAGAAATGTAAAACAGGTCTTGTAATAGATGAGTATACTAGTAGTTAGAGGAAGGGAGAATGGAGAAGGTAAAGGAGGTTGAATATGGTCAAAATACTTTATGTACCTGTGTGAGAATGGGTCAGTAAACTTTATTGAGATTGGTATGGGGAGAGAATGGAGGAATGAGGGAGAATGATGGTGGAGGTGAATCTGACCAAGGTACATTGCATGCATAGATAATGGACATGTCCAAATAAAACTCCCTTGTTCAACTAACTGATGACAACTTGAAAAAAAAACATGAAAAAGACTCATCTCATTGCTTTTACAAAACACCACTGGGTCCTAGCACTGTGCTGAACAAATCTAAGAAAAGACACACTAGGTCAAGGGCAAAACTGAGGAAAAACTAATAAACATCTCCATTAACAGCCATCCCTGGGTACACTAAGAGAAAAGCAAAACAAAGAGAGGTCAGAGGAGAATAGACTATGGACAGGTGAACCCCTGTGTGTCCATGGGTCCTGAACCTGTGGAAATTCAGGTACCCGATGTCAAAAGCGTGGTGGCTATCTTGACTCTCTTAGCCAAGTGATGTCTCAATTGTTCCCAACTATAGTTTTTATTTTTTTAATTTCAGGTTTTGTTTTAGGGTTTTAGCACTTAGCCTAAAGCTATCTGTTCAATGAAGGATTGATATAAATAATGTTTAGAGACATAAAGTGAATTGTTCATTATTTATGAACCATACAGGAGATAACTCATCTGCACAGCTCTCACTAAATTCTTTCTACTTCCAGCTTCCATTGTTGTACTAAAAAACAAAAAGGAATTTTATACCTTAAGTTTTTTAACTTCTTCTAATTGGCCTAAATTACCTTATGTTTAAGAAATAGTCCCTACAAGCCGAGCGCTGGTGGCTCACGCCTGTAATCCTAGCTACTCAGGAGGCTGAGATCTGAGGATCACGGTTCAAAGCCAGCCCGGGCAGGAGAGACCGTGAGACTCCTATCTCCAATAAACCACCAGAAAACCGGAAGTGGTGCTGTAGCTCAAGTAGTAGAGCGCTCGCCTTGAGCTGAAGAGCTGAGGGACAGCGCCCAGGCCCAGAGTTCAAGCCCCACAACCGACAAAAAAAAGAAAAAAGAAAGAAATAGTCCCTACAGATCTGTGAGAGAGAAAGAAACATCAGTGGTTCTTACCAATCAAGAGAGATGGGGACCCACATGCCATCCTACATTTCTACATTTTAGGCACCTTGACTCAGAGAGAGAGAGAGAGAGAGAGAGAGCAGAGGGAGAGGTTTCCACTACCAATATATAAATGGATGACATATATACATATATATATATATATATATATATATATATATATATATATATATATATTTGTCTTTTGTGGGGCTTGAACTCTGGGCTTGGGTGCTATCCCTCAGCTCTTCAGCTCAAGGCGAGCGCTCTACCACTTGAGCCACAGCGCCACTTCCAGTTTTCTAGTGGTTTATTGGAGATATGAGTTTCATGGATTTTCCTGCCCAGGCTGGCTTTGAACTGTGATCCTCAGATCTCAGAATCCTGAGTAGCTAGGATTACAGGTGTGAGCCACTGGCGCCCAGCGACTAATATATATTTATAAGGTACAATAAATACTCAGCATTAAGAAAGAAAATTCTGACCAAATGTTATAAAACAAATGAAGTTAGAAAACATTATACTAATGAAATAAGTCAGGTATGCAAATGACAACAGTGCACTATTCCATTTATATGAGATAACTAGGTTAGTCAAATTTACAGAGATAGCAAGTACCAAAATGGCTGCCAGAGACTAGGGGAAAAGAATGGATGGTGAAGATTTATTATTTAACGAATTCAGAGTTTAAGTGTGGTATGATGAAGAAGTTCTAGAAACTGATAGAGGAGGTGGTTGTATCACAACGTGAATGTGCTTAATGCAACAAATTTTATATCTAAAATGGCAAAATTTGTTATATATAGCTTACCACAATTAAAAATATGTGTGTGGGCTTCTAGCCCACACTGTTCAAACACTTGACGCATCTCAGAAGTATGTATGAAGGATGACTATGTACCAAATATTGTAAAAGGTGTTTGTTAGGGGGAGGACCACAGTTTTATTTATCATGATGAAAGAGGACCCAAGACCTCTTATGAAGGTGAAGTCACTTGCAGTGAAACAGTGTTCTATGTCAGTATATGGAAAGTACGTTCTAAGCAGAAGGACAACCAATGCAAAGGCCCTGAGGCTCTGTATGCCCAGATGTCTAGAAACAAAATTGATGCTGATAGAACTTATGTGAATTTACATGGTTGTAGCTCCTGTAATCCTGAAATTTACAAGTGAAGTCATATTGCAGGTAGATCATTCTAGATTAGTGATTGGTTGAGATATAAAAATCAATTCAAGTCTCAACTACTCACAAACAGTAAAGCTACACAGGCTACCAATTGTCTTCACTTCATCTCTGTTTCCACTGAGGCATTCCCCCCACCTACCCTATCTGTGTCCAGTAATGTGGCGTCTTAACCTCTAAAGCTTAATGTATGGGGTTAGATGCTGTAGAGGTTCTGGGGAACTAACAGTTCCTGAGGCAGATATTTGAATGATCCTCCTTCTAACTCACTTCCTTGTAATCCAAGCCCTTGCTCTCACTTTCTGGGAGGCCTAGCATTTCCATTTCCTTTGCATTGAGTCAGGGGATGAATGAGCAAAGACAGTACATGAAGTGCAAATGATTGTATAGTAATGACTCCAGGAGCTCTCAGAAGTTAAATATGAAAGAAACTATGGAAAAATTCAATCTGTGTGCAAGGACACAGACTGGTGAAGATGGTACACTTCCCAGAGCTGAAGCCACAGCACAAGAGGCTAGTGTTGAGTGAGTCCCCAATTAGAAACATGCTCTAGGGATTGCCCTCCACATACTCCAAGATTATACCAGAGGCCCAATCAAGTCAACGCCTTTTGTCATTTTTAAACTTATTAAAGCCTTTTGACATTTTTTAAACTCATTGTTTCTTATTGGAAGTCTCACTGGAATAAGGAAATGAGAAATCCTTAAGGAGTTCCATGAATTCTACTTTAGCTAACAATTTTCTTATATAAAGTTTATCTAACTATAACTGCTCTTTAGTACCAATTTACAGAATAAATCAATGATTGATCATCATCAAACAAAGGTTTCAATATTGAAGTATGTCTCAATATCCCCATTTTTCCACCTGTACTCAAGAAGAAGGAATGGTTCCATTTTACAGGATAGCACTACAAAATATGTGTTATTTTATTGTAATGTAACAAATTCCCACCGCACTTAGCAGCTTGTAACAGCATGTGTTTATTGCTTATTATTTCCTACTTTCTATGGATCAGGATTCTGGACATGAGTGAGCTGCTCCTATACCTCAACATCTCTCTCATGCTGCAAACCACATGTTCCCTGGCGCCATTGTCCCTGTAAAGTCCAAACACAATGGGATCCTCTTCCAGGCTGAAACAGTTGTTGTTGGCAACTCTTTATAAGCTCTTGGACTGAGGGGTTTAGATACTCACTGGCTAATGTTTAGAGGATTGTTCTGTTTCTTGATAAGTGGTTTCTCCATCATGATAGCTTGTGAGTGACATCAAAGCTAATTAGCTGAACTTCATGGCAACACATACCAGTTATCCCAGCAAGGACCAAGGGTTACAGACCAGCCTGGGCTACATGACAAGTTTAAGATTAGCCTTGGCTATGTGGGCTATGTGGCTAGACCTCATCTCAAAGAGAAAACAAAACTAGTGAGTTAAGAAGTCAAGAGAAAGAATTCCAGCAAGAAGAAAGTCAATCTTTTGTGACCGCCTCAGTTTAAACATGGTTCATTCCTCTGAAACTTATGTTGGATTTTAATTCCTGCATTTTAGAAACTTGATCTATCTATGATGTTTGGAGGGGAGGCCTTTGCATGGTCATTAGAATTAAATAATATCATCAAGGGAAGGCCTTGTTATAATCTATGATGTTTTATTTTTCCTGTAGTAATTGACAGTTAAGTCCTTTTGAGAAAAGAGGGCTTTGTGAGTTGTTTCATTGGCAAGGAGTGGAGAGGAAGGCAGGGGAAGAGAAGTGAAGAGAAAAGAGGGGAGGAAGGAGAAAAATAGGAAAGGGGAGAAGAAAGAAAGAAAGAGAGAAAAGAAAGAAAGAAAGAAAGAAAGAAAGAAAGAAAGAAAGAAAGAAAGAAAGAAAGAAAGAAAGAAAGAAAGAAAGAAAGAAAGAAAGAAAGAAAGAAAGGAAGAGAAAGAAAGAAAGAAAGAAAGAAAGAAAGAAAGAAAGAAAGAAAGAAAGAAAGAAAGAAAGAAAGAAAGAAAGAAAGAAAGAAAGAAAGAAGAAAGAAAGAAAGAAAAAGGAAAAGGGAGAAAAAAGGAAGAAATGAAAGAAAGAGAGAAAGAAAGAAAAGAAAGGAGGAATAGGGTAAGGCCAAGGAGAGAAAATTTTCCTTCCCAATCAGCCAGAAATTATAGAAATCTGGAAGAGAGAACGAGTGTTGGCAATAGAGAAGAAACAGAACCCTGGTGTCCTGAGGTGAACATGGAAAGAAAGGTTTTGGAAGGCCATGGGGAGATCATCTTCACATGCCCAAACCCAGGACTAAGTAGAGGTAGTAGTGTGTCCCCAAGAATCTACTCTTCTTGAGTTGGAGCTGGGCCTTGCATGGGACTGTCATCCAGCAAATATTCTTCTTATGAGCTTATTTTATGGTAAGAAGTAATGTCTCTTTGAAGCAGATGATTAGATTACATTAAGAAGGCTTTATGATACATTCTTTCATGCCAAACATTTCCATCTTATTCTACATAAGCATGTTGACATGGAAGGCCCAGTTGATGTTTCTTCCCTACATTTCATAAATTTAAAACATCAATGTAAAACATCCTGAGTGAATTTGGAGGATGAAAGCTCAATGGGCAACTTTATTATAGGCAATTGAAGGAAGAGACGGAGAAGGGGTTACTTGGGACACTTGAAAGACATCAGTTATGGAAACAAAGAACCCAGAAAGACCAACCAGCCATCTGCAGACAACATCTCATCACTAACCTGAACTCTGCTCCATGTTCTCCACCTGGGCCTCTACAACCCTGCTCTGAGACTTCCTAACTGCCTTCTGTTCAGCATACTGGGAAGAGGATCAGCTATTTGGCAAGTCTTCCACCCACCAGAAATTCAGAGCTGCACCTTGGCAAGGCTTTAGGCCATTTCTAGTTCCCAAAGAAAAAAAAGAAATCCTGATTGTAAACATCACTTTAAAAGCATGCCATCCACCAGCAGGCTTAGCTGCAATACATCAGCCTGAATTGTACTCATTTATGGTGAAACATTTTATATTAATGTTTTCATTGCTTATCACAGACACTGGCTTTAAAGTGCTTAAGCCAGCTGTACTGAGTTATTTATTAGGCTTTTCTTTTTTCTAAGTTGCCTTTCCCTTAAATAAAGTGTTTGTTTTATTTTCATATATATAAGAATCCCTCTTGCCTCCTGCCTATCACTTGTGGAGGCTAATGTGCAGACATCCAGGATCCACTCAGTACCACTGGAATCCAACTATACTAGGGCCAGTGATGACCATGGAAAAATGAGCGAGACAGCCTCTATCTCTGCAGAGCCAGTTAGCCTCCTTTCCTCCATATCTTCCTTTGTTCACCACACTAGATCCTACCTCTGTTGTAATAATAAGAATCTTCAATAGTGGTCTAAAATCAACTGAACTTAACATCTGAGCTATAGTCAAATGCTGTTGACCATCTACCCCTTCCATGCTCTCTTCCATTCTTACCACTTCTCTGTCCCCTTCCTTTAGGTGGAGACTTCCAAAACTGTGAGTGGCATAAGGTCAGGCCTCTGACCAGTATCCCTCAGAAGCAGCACCAACATCAAGTGAAGTCCTCTGGATGGTAAGACAACCCCTTCCTTCACCCACTGGGCTCCTACAGGCCAGTAATCAGAGTACAAGCTAGAAGGATTGTCTTAGAGAAGCAAACTCTCTAGACTTGTGACTCTAGATTTAGGAATCCACTAACAAAATTTCCAGGATTCAGTGAGGCTATAATGAAAATCATCAAGTGACAACAGTAATTCCACAGAAGTTCAGTTAGCAACATAACATTTGAAACTGAGCAGAGAGTGACATCAACATATCTAAAAAGAACTCTCACTAAACAAAAATGTAAGAATTATAATAAAAAGTTCCAGTCTTTAGAAGGTAACAACAAGCAATTTAATAGAAAATAGACAAAAATAATGATACAATATAGTAAAGAAGTAATAGGAAATCAAAGGCATCAAGGAGAACCAATAGTCCTTCAAAAGAAATTTTCATAAAAGAACTCAATAAATGAGAAAGGCAATTACAAAGGAAGAATCCATAAAAGATTTCCAGAACTAAAGGGTTAAATCTAATAAATGAAAAATGGTGAACACTGCAAAATTTCAAGACACCAGAGATAAAGAATAAAGATAAACACTTTCAGAGAAGGAACGAGTCACATGCACAAGAGAAACAAAAAAAAAAAAAACAGGAAGGCCAGCAGACTTCTCAGTAGCAACACAAGGACCTATGCTACAACACCTAGAAAGCAATGCCTTCAGAATTCTATGGAAAACGTGTTCCCATCCTAGAATTCTATATCCAGACAAATGTGAATTCAAATTTGAAGAAGAAACAACGGCATATTGAAATAGGCAAATGTTCTGAAATTTTCCCCACGTGCATGTTATCATGAGCAGCTACTGGAAGATCTTTATCAAAGCAAGGAGGATGTAAGTTATGCAGAGGTAGGCAGAAGGTGGTTATGTACAGAGGGCAGTTCAGGAGAGACTAGACAGTAGTGGTACACAGGCCCAGAGAGAGCCAGTCTGGATGAAATGGAGCAGTGCTTACAACAGTTCTTAGATTAAAAACAATGTTGCTGGGTGTGCCAGTGAACTTGATTCAGTCTAGTAAACCTTGAAAGCTGTGTCAGAGAGTTGGAGAAAAATTGATAATAACTACATAGAAAAGTAGGCAAAAATTTCAAGTTGGACAATTATTAGCTCTTAGAAAAAAATCTTTTTTTAAAGAAAAATACTCATATTTATATCTTTGGAATATTTTCATAGATGGATATATGGAAATAATAAAAGTTCACTTAAAGGAAAATTGCACTATAACTTGGTCAAGAATATGACAGGAAGAGAAAGGGTAGTATGTCAGCTAATACAGAAATGTTAATCTGCAGATAAAACAATATTACGGTAATTTAGAAATACAAAGGTAAATGCCATCAAGAAGTGCTCAAAAAGTTGGAAATGGTTGTTCTGAGGAGTAAGACATAGGGGTGAGAAAGGGTGAGGAAAAATATTTTAAGTTTTATTGTAAAGGTGATGTACAGAGGGGTGACAGTTACATAAGTCAGGTAATGAGTATGTTACCTTTGGAACAGTGTCATCCACTCCCTCATTCTCTCCCCATTTGTCCCTCCTATCTCCTCTCCCCCAAATTATATCCTTCTTTTCTAACATAGTGTCTAGTGAATAGCATCTTTGAATTGGTTCACCCTTTGTCCCACTGTTTCTGTGCTTTCCCTTCCCTTCCCCAAACAGTTAGACTCATATACAAAGTATTCTTAGTTGCTAAAGAGATTTGTCTGTTTAATTCCAATAAAGAACAAGACTCTGGCATGCTAGTTACCTGACCTCTGAACTATTGGAGTTTTACCTAAGTCTTATTGGAAACTTCAATTTTGTATTTATGTACATGTAATAATATGACAATATTTTAGGTATATATAGTTAAGGATTTATACATAGCTTTATATAATAGGAAGGGTAAGAGTCTACTATGAGCAGAGATAGGCAGTAAGGAGCAAAAACAGGCATGGTGCCTGCATATAGTTTACTTGGACTACTTGTCCATCTAAAACATTGAGTGCAGTTCACACCTATAATCCTAGTTACTCAAGAGGCTGAATCTGAGAATTCACAGTTCAAATACAGCCCAGGCAAGAAAGTCTGTAAGACTCTTATCTTCAATTATCCACTTAAAATGCCAGAAACAGCTTGGCACCTGTGGCTCACACCTGTAATCCTAGCTACTCAGGAGGCTGAGATCTGTGGATGGCAGTTCAAAGCCAGCCCGGGCCAAAAAAAAGTCCTCTCCTGGTGAGACTCTTATCTCCACTGAACTATTCAAAAACTGGAAGTGGTGCTGTGGATCAAACTGTTACAGTATTTGCCTTGAGCAAAAGAGCTTAGGGACAACACCTAAGGCCCTGAGGTCAAGCCCCAAGATTGACCAAAAAAAAAAAAAAGCCAGAAACAGAGCTGCAGATCAAGTGATAGAGTGCCAGCCTTGAGGACAAAAGCTAAAAACCAAGGCCTAGAGTTCAAGTCCCAATCCTAGTACAATATACATACATACATACATATATATACATATACATATATATATACTGACTTATTTATCAGAGCTTCTTTCACAACATTTCTTGACTCTTCCCACCCCACGCCAGTAGACTTCTCCTAGGCCCCACTACTTTTGTTCGAACCTCTAGAGCAGCAAACCTCATTGTACTGAGCAGATTTGTTTGCAGAGCTTTCCAATTGTCCCATTGTCCCTGAAAGCACAAACTTCATTGTACCCTTAGCATGTCCTCAGTGCCATGTACAGGGTCGAAGCCTAGTTAAGTGTTGGTCTTCTAACTGCATACACAGATGAATACATAGATGGATACATGGAGGGCCAGTCTGTATTTCTTTGTCATCACCGAAAATGAAGAGTAACTGTTGTTGCTTAAATTAAAAAGTCTGACACAATAGGAAATTGAATGTATCATCCCCCCAGGGATCAGTATATAGACTTCTTCCCAGCTTCTTCCATACAACATTATTGCTTCCACAATGGGTTCTACTTGGAAACTAAGAAAACCCAAAACAATATGCATGATACAAAAGAGGGCAGAAAAGAAGAAAGTAGCATGGAAAGGAGAGGCAGGGGCTCTTCAAACATACCTTGATGGCAATGGTACCTTCTTGTGACTTCCATCAGGAAGTTCAAACTACACTCAGCTGAAAGGAATCATTAAAGAAGAAGCTACATCATCCATGTCACATGCCACGTCTGGTATAACTAGCTAGACAACAGGGTGCACTCTTCTCAGGCCAGCCTGGAGAGCACCAACATTGCCTACATTAACGATTTTCAGTCTCTTCACAAAGATCCCCAAACAAGATGGGGGAATTATTTTCAACCCCAGCCCTTCCCTGGTCCCATCCAACACAGCTATTTCCTAAACTGTCCCCCCAACCTATTTCATAGACTTAGTATAAAAGAAAAGAGGCCCTTACAAAAGACAAAAGGAACTTCAAAAACCCTATTGATCCTACTTTCTCCCCACCAAAAGAGTCATCAACAATTGAAAGTTAAAATGAGCATCTCACACATTCATCCAACCCAAGATGGTTGCTGGCTAGCTTTGTAGCATGATTTAAGAATGAACTAAAAAGACCACACTGCCCCAAAATATCTCCCCACTGGCCTGAAATTTATTCCACTTCATAACCATGACTGAAATTCCACCAATTAGAAATTCATTTACAAGCCCCTCTTGTAAAATGTTCAAGAGTGATTAGCTTTATTTGCTCTGCTCTAAAATCTAAAATTAGGACCAATGGCTGAGCCTAATAAAGAAAAACTGATGGGTTTTCATTTGACTGAAAAAGCTTCTTGTCCGTCCTTGTTCTTTATCAGGGGACTGACAACTCCTATGAGTAATGGATAATCTCTTAAGGTAGAAATCTCTTCTGGACAGTACTAAAGAGGTAAAGTTCTTCCTTGTGGTGGTTTAAAATGTGCTTCCTGATTCTGTGATTTTCCCAAGATCCAATCTCACAAAACAAAACTCTAATCATTGGCCCCATATCAAAAAGCCTAAGCCACCCTTCATTTCCTAGGAGCTCCCTGCAGCCCTTTCTCCATGTCTAATTTCTGTTATTGCAGAAAGAATCTAACAAATGTAATTCCTCCCTTGCCTTCATTTTGTTTAGCTTAGCAATTCAAAGCCTTGATGAGTTTCACTGGAGTTTGACACACAAAAATCATAAATCATTTTTCCAGGAACACACTAGGAAATAAAGCTAGAATTTTAACTGCCTTTGCTGTTAGTTGAGATGCTAACATGTCAAGTTCTCTGAGAATAGCTAGGAACCCTAGAGGGACCTACCTGGTAACCTGCAGTCAGTCTGCAGGCTTATGACAAGGGGATCTGGGCATAGAACATGGTAGAATCTGGAACAAACCAGTCAATCTGGAGAAGTGTTTTGAGGGAACAGTGGCTCAGCATGTGAAAGAATGGAGAAACTCATCAAGCTTTAGAAAACGCAGCAATAGGATAAAGTTGTTTGGACTCATACAATCAGGGCTCCATGAAGAGGCACACAAATACTCTGTGGACTAGAATATAGTAAAGGCAATACCAACCAAAGGACAGCTTGCTCTGTGTTTTGGGAGGTAATACGTATGGATAATATGAAATGAGGAACTGACCTTGTTGGTAGGAAGAGCAGTAAAAGCCTGGAGGAACTGATAAGGAAATTAACACCGAAATGACCATATTTGTACCCAAAGCAAGCAAAGTAGTGTTAGTGGCTTCCTAAATATTTCTTGACTAGGACTTCATATAAAGTACTTTCAGATGCTTTATTTACATCTCATAATGCTGCAAGGTGGATGAGACAGGCACCATAGTCTCTGCTTTTCAGATGATGGAACTGTGGCCCAAAGGAAGTCCCAGGACCAGTGGGAAGCAGAGCCAAGACGCTAATGCATTGCTTTTCCCTCCAGATCCCCAAGTCCCTTCCTTTGGGCCATGGCTCCTCTCCATAAATATGATAAGTAGTATAATAATCAGAGAAATATAATGATTCAGAGCAGAAATCCTAGGAACAGACATTGGTGACTCATCAAAAGAAGGGTCCATATTCCTGGAGGAGCCTAGAGAAGCACACTATATCACAAGGTAATCAGCAATGGTTTCAGGGACGAGGCGGAGGCTTGAGCTTGATTTAATTCATTCGAGCAACTCTTTGTTTTATAGACAAATGGTTTTTTGAAAAGTTGCTTATGAATTCTGTCCAGTCATTTTTTTTTTAGCAACAAGTTGCTTGGGGCTGATCTGCAAAATAGTCTGCTACTTGATGTAATCCATTTTTACCCAAACTGTTTTATGTGCTAAACAAATCATGGTGATTTTTTTTCATGTTTGCTTGTTTGTTAACTGAAAACAGAGGCTATTCTAGGACAACAAACCCAGCTTTCTATCCCCCAACACCTGCCCGCTTTGGGTCAAATCCCAAGCTGCTGTTTTGATGGCAAACGCAACTTAACACACTGACTGCTGAAGAGCACAGCAAGAAGAGGACCCCAGCATGAGAAGTCAGAGACCTGGAAATGGGTTTTTATTGGGGAGGGGAAGAGAGAAATCGCTGAAATGGGAAGAATTATCATTTCTCCAGTCGTCTTTGGATAACAAATTGCTGAGACCTAAATATCTACAGATTATTCTATCTGAGTTTATCTTGTTGCGACAGATCCACATGATGTAATCAATCACGCTGCGTATCCATAAAACAGCTTGATAGTACACATGTATTCTCCTCAAAATAAAGTTGTAACATTTACACATAATAACTTATTGGGCTGCAGGCTTTGCCCGACGTATGCTCAATATCATCTGACGTTTTATTGGATCCCACACAAACTTTTGCCTAATACAGTCATTCCCATATAGAAAAATTAATTGAAATCTTTACAGTAATAAGGGAAATTAGAGAGAAAAAGGCACATACTCTAGGGACCATAGAGAGGGCAGGGTGGGGAGAGCATTCTGGGAGAAGGACAAGGCAGGATTTAGAGCCCTTACTTGTGGGCTGTGCACAGTGGAACAGGAAAATCCAGCTGTCAGGACTCAGCTGACTCACCCATAAACTCATCCATAAACCTGGCATTACCAAATGCTAAAACGTAGATTACATAGAGAAAGTGAGAGAGGTGGAAGAGGATGGAAAGATTATGGGAGGGCATCCCTGGGCTGAACGCAGACATACTTTGCCAGAGAGTCACTAAGCATACAAGGTTATTTCTTCTGATTCAACATGAAGTGGGTGGTGGTAAAATGGTGCAAAGAGTGGCTTAAAGCTTTCTCTTGTGACTCTCATTCTCAGTTGCCACTGTAACCTATGTCTCTCCCAATGTGTATCGAAATACGTATAAACATTACATGTTTGTTGACTTACATATTCTTTCTACTCTTCTTCCTCCTCATCTACCCCTAGCTATATGAGGCAGATTTGGCTATCTGGGCAATAGTGTCTCCAGTGCTTAACACATGGTAATCATTCACCAAATAACTGGCACATGAATGGGAAAAAAAATGAGCAAATGAACAAATGAAGCCATTCACACTCTCAGTGAAGTTCTATTCATCTCCTGCTAGAGTAGGCTCTTCTGGCTAAAGTTGCATGTTCTACCTGTATTCCCATCTCCATCTGAACTCATTGATCCTGTGCATAGACTCTTGGCAGTACAACCAAACAAAAACCAAAAGCCCATGGTCATATTGCCCTTTGTGGACAACACAAGGGGCCCTCTGCTCTCTATTCAGATCAGAAGATAGGAAAGGTGAAGCTGATTGGAAACATACCCTATGAAAGCACAGGAACTAGGAAATTCCATGTAAATGAAGATATATTCTATATTATATAGAAGTGCTCAATGGATTGAGAGAAACATAGAACTGTACTGGTTGTTCTCAGAGCACCAATATCAAGCCCCAGATATTTTTCAACTCTCAGATCTGGACTCTGCCCCGGTAAGTCTTCAGTAGGCTTTCCAATATTCTCATAGATGACTTTGATAAGACTATAAAGCTTGAAATCAGTAGAACCGAACAATGGCTTAGGTCTCTTCCTGTGGAATAGCTAAATAAGCCAGTTGAAGTTAGCTGCACACTAGAGGTATTTTTCTCAGAAATGGATCTGGTGGTGCTTGGCATCTCTGCCAGGCCACCTGTTTCTTGCTGAAGTTGGACTGCAGATTTTCAGACGCCCATGCATTGGACTACTTACTTTGAGGTGGGGAAGGAGGCCCTGCTGAACACAAACAGAAATAAATCTGTGCTTCAAAGATAAGCTGAGACATTAGGGATCAAGAATCTTTTCTTCTCAAGCCAGATGAAGTCATTCCTCGCACAAAGCACCTGGAAATAGTTTCATGATATCCCACACTTATTCCAAGCAACAGAGGCCCTGTGTTTGCTCTCATCCTCCTCTTTAGCAACCATCCTGTCTCTCAAGAATAATTTGAACAGCACTAAGATAGGCTCTGGAGTTGAGAAATGCCCTAGATCAATAATTTCATCACCATGTGACATTCAGCTTTTTCACTTTTCCATGATGATTGCTAACAAGTTCTGCACACATAGCTAGGCCCTTTTCTATGCTCACAGTGCAGAGATCTCCTAGTCTGCTACACTGCACACATCCTTTCCTTTTAGTTAATCTAAAGCCAGACAAGGCTCTTCCAGAGGCATTCTTATTGAAAAATCTCTGGAAGCACAAAAAAAAGAGAAATAGATGAATGCAATAATGCTTCACATTTGTATAGCACTTTGCAGTTTGCAAAGCACTTGCACATTCATTACCTCATTTACTCAGCATGGATTCCTTCCCCTGACTTAAGTAAGGCCTAGCCAGACATTATCATAGGCTCTGCTAGATAGAGGATTCTTCCATCTCTGCATGCATACCAGCTTCTGAATCTAGTCTTCATATCTGGCAATGCTGGTATCCTCAATAGTGTCCTAATGGCCCCCACAAATGTGATTTCTGGTGTCAGGTCTGACGCCTTTTCTCTTGGCCCAAACTGTCCACCTTGTTTCTGGAGAATGTTTTCTGGAAATATCTTCACTGACTAGTTGCTAATAGCAATTCTAAACACTAAGGGAAGATATTCTTGTTTCCAGAACAGGACTGGATTGGGTCACTCTAACCTGCTTGTGAAAAATAATCATTGCTAACAACCAGCAATACCAGGCACTGCTTTTTGTGTACATTAACTCATGCCCACCTCACAAATCCATCAGCATGGTGGTTTGTATAACCTCCCCTTAACCTCACAGAGACTTACCAACCCAGTCATGTTTTGTACTGTAGAGGTAACCAATGGATTAGATGTGATGCAGGACAATGAGACTGACCCATTTCCTTCACATCATTACTCTGAAAGCATTCAATCCAGATACACTTTCCAAGCTTCTCCACAGGGATGTGACAATGAATCAGGAGTGTCTCTAACCCTGAGGAGCACACAGGCTTCTTCTGCTATTGATACTATAACATAAAAGGTGGTGTTACAGAGGCTTGAGCCCTATCCAGGGCCAGAAAGAACTGCCCAAATTATACCATATCATTGAGGAAGGAAAGTGGGTATCCCAGTGAACCCAGCAGCAGAAACAAACCTTTGAAGTAAGAGAGCACAACATATCTAGAAATGCAAAAATCTCAGTGTCACTGGTCAAGTAGGGCGTGGTAAGCTGTGCACACACTTTAGGGAACTGGGCTTCATCCTGAAATCACTGAAGCACTGTTGATGGGGTTTAAGCCGAGAAAATGATACAGAAGAGACGTTCCCTAGGGTTATTTTTTTAAAATTAAGTCCCTGCTTCTTGTCTTGTTTTTCCTGCGGTTACTTCTTTCCAATAAAACTGAGTTCAAATGGGGAACTTGTTAAATAAGATTCTCTGGTTGCTAATTAGATGAAATTGCACTGCCCTGTGTGGTGAGAGGTGACATTATTTTCTCCATCCTCCGCTCTTTCTTTCCCCAACTATTAGAGATCTGAAAAATCTGTTTTGGCTCAGCAAACAAACAACAATATCCAGGCACATATCCCTGAGTACTTGTAGCTTCCATTTTTTTTCTGAATGTACCTTTTTTATTCTGTTTCTGTCTACAATAGTCACCTGCAGTAGTCACCTGCTATCTATACAATGCTGCCTAAGTTGACCAAGGGCTGATGATGCCCTATTTGTCAGGTATCAAAGGACTCATATCACCACTCACCTCTGGCTGGCTGCACTGAGCCTGCTCTTCCCACATCCTAAAGAGGATAGAGCCACAGACAAGTTTGAGAGAACCTCACAGGGCTTGTCCTTACAGAGCACTCTTTAATTGGCTCATATTCGATTTCTGTAGACACCAGGCATAAAGAAATGAGGGAGCCACTGGGCCCACCAAGTCAATCAGTTGTGGTGACTGGTGATTGATAGGCCTTTAGGTGGCATAGCTAGTTTCTTCTCATAGTTGTGACTATGTATTATTATTGGCTTAAAATGTCTACAGTCTCCAACTCATACCATATGTGTGAACTTGCCTTTGGCTGTCATCCTCTTCAGAACCTAAGTCCTATTTTGTTTCCACAGATGAGAGAGATCTCAGCAACTGGGCTCCAACCAACCTGGACTGTGACCTGGCTATGAGACACCGAGACCACAGACACTTCTTTACTTAGGGTTAGGACTTTTGGCCCTATACCATGAGATAAAGTCCACTGAGATCCATGCCCAGCTGTAGAGACTAGGTGTGCACATGGCTTTCATCAGACTCCAAACGGGATCCGCAGTCCTCTGAAAGGTTAACAAGCCTAGTCTGGAAGGTGTTTGCTAATCTGCACACATCGACCCTGTTGCAAACCTCCAAGCCCAAGGCCTGCCTTCCCCACAGGAGGTCTGCCCAATCACATCCACTTGACCCAACTAATGCAAACATGGCAATAATTTATTTCAGTTCAAAGAAATGCAAATTGGGTTAATATCCCTTTCTCTGAACCATCACATATTCAATGTAAACTAATTCATTTCCACAGCAGTGAATTTTTCTAGAAACAAATGATTCTCTGTTCTGCACAATTCAAACTAGCACAGTTTTTAATGCAACAAACATTTATAAACCACCCGTCACTCCCCCCTTCCCTCTTTCCTAAAAATACCCATTGCAGTACTGACTTCGAGCCTACAGCCTGTCATCCTAAACTGCTGTATTGTATTTATATAATGGGAGTGTTTCAATCCCAGTCATCAAATTACCCTGTTTATTATTATCCCCATTTTACAGATAAAGGAACTAGGACACGGGAAGGTCAGCTGCCCTGACTGCCCCAAGCCCCAGGCAAGGCTGAAATGGAGAAGCTAAATTTCCAGGCTACTACAGCCTTGGGAGAGGATTCAGAGGCAGCCTGGCTGGGTTATGCTTCTAGAAAAAGCAAGCCTTCAGAGGTGACAGTACCCATTGTCTCATAGACCAGGGATAATGCAGAGATGACTGTGTTCAAACATCAACCACATCCTGCTGCACCTCAGTCACAATGGTTCGTTTTGTGTGATTACACATAAAAACAGGAGTTCTGAGCCAGGTGTAGGGGGTTCTACAAAGGTAGAGCTACATAGGATAGGCTTACAGATATACTTACATCAGGCTTTGCAGCAATACCACGGGAGACTGACTGTTCCTCACATCTAGCTTGGCCTCCCCAAACAACATCTACCCATGGCTTCTGCTATCACCTGACTTCCCAAGCTTCCTGCTCTAGCCCAGGATGCCTGCTATGGACTCATCTGGTCCTCAGTCATGCAGACACTGTTGGCATCACTCCCAACGTACAATAATGGTTCAACTTGCTGTTTTTACGTTACAATGGTGCAAAAGCAATATGCATTCAGTAGAAACTGTAGTTGGACGTTTGAATTTTGGTCTTTTCTGCAGCTAGCAATATGCAGAAAACCTCTCTAGCAGTGCTGGTAGCAAGATCAAATAGTTCCCAGTCAGCCACATAAGCACAAAGAACATCACCCACACAGCTGATCTTCAGGTGTTCTAGTTCCATCATCTGTAAAATGGGGTAATAATGAACAGGGGAATTCAAATGACTGAAATTGAAACTGCCCTATTATATAAATACAGTGCAGCAGTTTGAGAAAACAGGCTGTGAACTGTCTGCCGTATATGGTGTTGTTAATCTCTGATGCTCAGTGACATAACACACGTATTTTTGACATGATAGTTTCAATATATGACATGTTTCCTGAGGAAAGTCCATTAGTAAGTTGAAGATCATGTATGTACACCTTTCATAAATACACACACTTATTCAGGGGATATAACTGGTAATTTCAAAAACAAAACCTACTAAATCCACCAGGCACTGGCAACTCATACCTGTAACCCTAGCTACTAAGAAGGCTGAGACCTGAGTATCATGGTTTGAAGCCAGCCCAGTCAGGAAAAACTGTGAATTTTTTCAATCTTCAATTACCAACAAAAAGCCAGAAATGTAGCTGTAGCTCAAGTGGTACAGTGCTAGCCTTGAACAAAAAAACTAAAGGACAGCACCCAAACCCTGAGTTCAAGCCCTAGTACTGGTGTGCACATGCATCCTATTGACTGTCAGTGCCCATCCAGGTGGGTACTATCTACCAAAGAGCTATCAGTGAACTATCCAGCTGCAACTATCACTTACCTCTGACTCCACAATTGCATCCAAATGCACACCTGTGGAGACCCCAGTCTGAGGTCCCCTGGCACTCTGGGCCTTGATAGGGTCAGCCAGTGGTTGTGCATCGTATTCACAGAATCAGCACTCTCCCGCAGCAGAATGAGTTATTAATAAACACGCTGCTTCGAGCATTTGCTCACGATTGTTTGATATTTCAGTTTTCAGTAATTTTCTCAGTTAATAATTTATTAAATGGATTATTTGTCATTTCAATTTATTAAAAATTGATAAAGGGCTCATTTCTTTTTTCCTGGGCGAGGACATAGAGAGAGATATACAGACCAGAGTATAAATTGAAGACTCCTTCATCTTTTTTCCTTCCACTACTGCTACCAAATCAGTGAATACCCTCAGATCCCCTTTCTAGTGTCTCATGCTCCCTTGTGGGAGGCTGGAAAGACACACTGCCACCCACTCCCAGTCGCTACCATGCTTGCCTCCTGGTCTTAGCCTAGCTAATCCCCCAACCAAACAGCCAGCAAGGTCAAGGCCCTCTAGCTGCCCTGTTTAATGAGAATACCTTACTCAGCTGTGTATAGACTGCACAGCCCCTTCCTGATGATGAGGGTGGGAGGGGCTGCAATCTAAAGAGTCTGGATGCATCAGGACTTTGTTGTTGTGATGGTAGAAGGAAGGAGGTATTGAAGATAGGAAAAGAATTTGTAGGAGATGTTTAACATGGCAGCTAGCTCCTCTCCCATGGGCAATAACCAACCTTGGCTGTCAGCTATCTTGTGTTTGGTACCATTAATTATTTCACAGCTTCTGTATTCTAGTCATACCTTTCCTTGTATTTACACAATTCATATGAAGACACCTGATGGAGAAAGTGTAAACAAGGCTGTCTCCTGATCCTTCTCCTCTCCTTTCTTCTTCTTGTCCTGCTTTTCCTACCTCCTGAACACCTGCTCTTATTGTCCCCTTCTCTCTGCCTCTCTTGACTCTCTCTAGCTCCACAACTTCCTATTTTTCTATCTTCTTCCTCATCCTTTATTCATCTTTCTTTTGTACTTTCTTCATCCTCTTTTTTCCTTAACTTCTTCTCTTTGTCCCTTGCCTCTCTGACCCTTTTTCCTCCAAGGACTTAAGATACATAGGCTAGTTAAACACAAGGATTCTCCTGCATGTGTGGTTGGCCTGTGAGAGGTCTCGTTTAATGGTGAGGAAGATACATCACTAATATCCTGGGGCCACTGGATCTCCAGTTGTTTCCAGGCTTAGAACTAAGTCCTGTAACAAGCCCAGAGGACTGGGTCCCAATCTCAACTGATGAAGAGCTCAGTCCTCTGCAGACACACAAAGGGTAGAAGGAAAGGAGATACTTACAGTCAGGCAGCTGGATGTCTGGAGAAGCTGCAACCCTCAAGAGCATGTGGTCATCATTTTGCTATTCTATCTGCCTTCACAGGCTCCTTGAAATCCCATGTATCATTGTTTTCCAGAGCACTTTTCCTGGGGATGGGTTTAATGGCCTTATAAAAGTCACATTGTGCACAAATTGGGAAGTTTCTGAAGCACCGAGCTGGCTCTCATACATATACACTCGCAAAGTTCCCGCAGCTGAGCAGAGAAGGCAATTCAAGGCACAAAAACATCCTTGGGTAAATTACTTCCTATTAGTATGTCACATATTTCTTAGATACGACTGTAGTACCAGGAGGTGACAGCAGCAGTTGACAATAAAACTTTGCACTCTTTTTTATTTATATTTTCCTTGCCTTTCTGTTTTGTTTGTTGTACCCTCTCTCCCTCCCCCTTCCCTCTCTCTCTCTCCCTCTCTTTCTTTTCTCCCTCCATTCCATAAGAGCACTTCAAGCCTATCATCTCTTGGCCCCAGATACTT
This sequence comes from Dipodomys spectabilis, assembly GCF_019054845.1. Taxonomy (NCBI): domain Eukaryota; kingdom Metazoa; phylum Chordata; class Mammalia; order Rodentia; family Heteromyidae; genus Dipodomys; species Dipodomys spectabilis. Next base: position 16,662,427 of record NW_024870701.1, on the reverse strand, counting down.
GTCTGGACTCCCTCTCTGAGGGTTGTCCAAGAAGACATCTAACCCCAAATGTCAGCAAGGAACCTCAAAGGGATCATCATTTAGAGAGATGGCCTGGGGTTATGGTTCCCACAATCCCCAAACCCCTCCCCTAAACACACTTTTCTGACTTTCTTCAAATCCAGATCCCTACTGAATTATTGCTACAGGCCCCATCATAATTGGATGGTCTCGAGGAGGCTGAGAGGAGAGGAGCTCATAGTCAAGTTCCTAAGTCTCATCCAGTAAAATGACCTTCTCAAAAGAAAGGAAAATAGGTGGTAATGAACAACATGGACACATTAGCTTAAACATGCTACAGAAACTGAGCTTAAAGAGACTGAGATGAGGCTAATAGATGCTGAGAAATAAAGCTGGTCTTCCTTGGATAGGTACAGCACAAAACCATCAAAAGCAGTGGACTGAATCCAGGAAAACATACTGTTACCCTGGTGCTAGTCTTTGTAAACACCATGGTTCCTTGAATTTATCAAGTTTATCTAAATGAAAAATGAAGGGGAAAAAACTCTTTAAGGGAATCTGGAAGGAAACTGATCATCATAAATTCTTCTCTCTATTGCCCAGGATCTGAAGAAGTCCTTCATACACAGAGAGGTATATCAACCTTTGGCCTAGGATGAGATACACAAAAACCTCTAGCTTCTGCTAGAATCCAGCACATCATGTCCTAGTCCCTCATCGCTAATCCTGGACACCACTAAAAGAAGACAAGCATCTCCTCCATCTGTCAGGATAGAGATTCCTCCAACATCAAGAGAAAAGCCCCTTGGAAATCTCCAAGAATGGGCTTGAACATTTTTTGTCTTTTCTTCTCGTAGCCTGTTTCCTCCTCCCACAGTCTGTAGGATTCAGCTGGAGCAAAGTTTTACTGGGCTCACTCCTTGAGCCCTGTATCTCGGCCTCCAACTCTTTCTCACAAACTAGAGCCTGATTTCTGTGGTCCTCATTTCAAGCCTACAGAAACGGAGCAAATGTCAGTTCTTTTTTCCCACTCCTTCCTGAGAACATCCAGCTCAGTCAGTCCCAATCTCAGACACTCAGGTCTAAACAGGACCCAGCTCATATGTATGGCTGATTGTTCTACCTGGATTATTTCGGATCTTCCCTACAGAAAGATGAGATTCTGGATCCTGAAAGAAAACTTCAGAACTACCAGATCTAGGAAGGGCCCTGTCCAAGATGACTAAAGTAAGAACATAGAATTGGATGAACTACTGAAAGACACTGCTCAAATTTTATGAAACACAAGGTAATTTTCTTCATAATAGGGCAAAGAAAGAAGTACAGTACCAATAAGGAGTAAAGGTTAGTGGAGGAGAAAGAAGGCATTGTTTTATGTAAATACTATAAAATGGTGAACTTCACTGTTCGTTAACTTTTTGAGCTACACGTTTTCACCCTGCCTTCAGAGTCATGAAAACAGTGGGGGAAATGATTCCATGGAAAAATAAAAACATGTCAGATCAGATCAGCTTCCTAATTGTGAACAGTACAGGAATTTCTTTTCTGGTCAATGTCCATGCATTGTGAATATTTCAGGTCTCTTTGGACCTCAAGTCACTACTACTTATAATTCAAAATTGCACCTCCCCCTGCCTTCTCCCAGGACTCTTAATTTCTCTTTTTTTCTCTTCACCATTATTTATTTAAGCCTCCTAACTGTATTATTTATTTTAACACCATATCTGTATTATTTATTTTACTGTAGCTCCATAACGATATTATTTAAGTCTATAAAATAAAGCTTTCTTTCTTGAACTCTCGGTGCAAAATAAAATTGTATTGTACTGAAACATGCTTTGAAATGCCCTTTTTTCTACCACTGGATAATAATAATAATACTTAGCATTTATACAGTACCTTTCATCCTGGGATTATTTAAGTCTGCAAAAGCAGTTTGTCTGAATTCTCTATGCAAAAAATCAAGTTGCATGATAATATTCTTTGAGACGCTCCTTACTTTTCAACAAAAAAAAATACTTTAAGCTCTATCTTTATGCAGGACTCTTCACCTAGAAATTGCAAAGCACTTCCTCACTAACACTCATCTACTTAGAAATGGCTGGGAAAATATTGCGTCCATATCTTGAGTGATGAAAAGGGAACAACAAAAAGACTTCCATGTGCATGCAATAGGCAGAAGCCAAAAGACATGCCATGTGAAGAACAGGTATCTATCATCCAGTTCTCACACACACCCCTTGCACTTTCTATCAGATGTACCAAAGGAATATAGAAATCTGCAGGTTAATTTCTTGGTTTAAATCTACTTACTCCCCAATGGCATACCCTGGGCAAGAACTTTCCTCTTTTGAAGCCTCCTTTTGAAGCATCCTCCCACACAAGTTTTTCCAGGCCTTTCTCATACTCCAAATTGTCCAGTTTCCACTTTTGGCCACTTTTCCAATCTTGAATGCCTACAGGTTCATTTCTAGGAAAAATGTTTCGTTGGTTCAGATTGCTACGAAGAACTATATTTCTCCCAAAGAACTATATTGCTCACAGATGTGAAGGCTTAAAAGTCCAAGATCAAGATGCTAGGATATTCTGTGTCTAGCAGAAGTGTTTACCCGACTTACAGATGGTGACTTCTTACTTTGTCCTCACATAGTGAAAGGAGTCTAGGAGTTCTCGTGGACCTGTGTTATAAGGCATTAATCCCATTCATGAAGTCTCCACCCTCACAAAAAGATCACCTCACAAGAGGCTACACATTCTAACACTATCACATTGTGGATCAGAATTTCCACACATGAATTTGGGGGCCATGCAAACACTCAGACCACAACAAAAGACAAATGGCAACCCCTTGTATTTTCTAATAAGGCAATCTCAATCATTTGTCCTTTTCATTTTTTTCTTAAGATCTCTTGGATTTTAAGTACCAGGTAACAAGTTTGGGAGCTAGATTGTGTTATTTTTCACACTTTTGAGCTCTCTCTTGTGAACGAACTTTTATTTATTGTTTAATCCCGTCCTTACATCATTTTTTAATATCTGGTACTTCTGTGGCCCTCTTTTTGACAAAGGAATCCAAAAGTCCAGCAACCTCAGAGTTTAAAATCTGTGGCAAAGTATATCCAGCACCAGATCTGTAGACCTAAGCCAGAGCATGGTTCACACTTTCTTTCTCTCAAAGCACTGAACAGAACATCATATACCCAGAAGGGGAGCAGAAGATATTTCCCATCTGATTTTTAAAATATTAGTAATAAGGAGTTATGAAGCTTCAAATAATTTTAGCCATGTCATCTAGTTTCAGAAAACATTTTTTAGAAAGTTGCCTTTAGCCTCAAACTGGTTATTGAGTCCCTAACTATCCTTGTAATGTCTTCTACAATTGATGTAACTCTTTCCAGAAGTACATTGCTGTGAAGGTGATCAAGTCTACAATCTCCAATTCTTCACTGTTAGATGGTTTGACCATCTGGTATTATAAGAAGCATCACTAAGACAGTTCCTCAAATGGCTAGCATCATGTTTAACCAACAGGACCAGCTTAATTAATAAACCATAGCACAGCACCCTGTTCCCTCTTAAGCTCTGGTCCTAACTCTATGTGATACCTGTGAGACTGGTATGTTCGCATTTTGACAAGGGATATATCATCTTTTGCAGAAAGTTCTCTCCTTGAGAAGCCACTGAAGCATACAACAGAGCTCCTTTCTTTCCCAACCCCAAACACTTTGGAAACCTTCACTGTAGCCACCTGCCTGCCAAAGAATGGAGTTCTAATCTTCTGTTTACACTGACAAACCATTTCAATTTTTATGTTTTTCAGAGCTCTCACTCTCCTCCACCTATCATATTCTCTGTATAGTCTCCACTATATATTCTGTCAGTACTGTGCATTCTTCGCCAGATTGTTCAACTTAAATCCATTTCCAAGCAAATGTTGTTCATTGCCTTATCCAGTCTTGATCATGGAGTACCAACAGGAAAAGAACTGTAATAGATTCTCAATAAACATTATTTTCCTGTAATTTGATTCAAAGATGTTATGACTACCCTTATTGTAACAGACCAGAAAGGGAGATCTGTCACCTTCCAAACTCCCCTGATTTCTAGTCCATGCTACTCTGTCCCTGGAGAAGTTCAAGATTTCTTCCCCAAAAGTGCACATCACATGTCCTTCTTGAGCACCTTCTCCTTGCTTATAATGATGTTAACAACTGCAGCTGCATATCATGACGGAGCAAGCCACATTTTTTTCTACTTGGGAAGACATATCAAAAGACACAGTGTAAATACTTCATGGAAATGTCGTGGAGTAAACCTAGGCTCTCATTGGGCCATGAATACCAGGTCAGAAAGGTTTTTGACATAATTATCCAAAGACAAGAAGAGGCAGACAGAAGATACTCAGACACTGTGGACAATACAAAGGTCCTGAGGTAAGTAAGAATTGGAATAATTTGGTGTTTCTAGATCTAGGGCTAGATGCTGAAGGACTCTCTGAATCCTGATAAGGTGCTTGGACATTTTTCTGAGGTTACCACGAAGACTTCAGAGACACTAGAATCAATTAATCAAAGAAGATGCATGATCAGACACAAAGAAAATGTCTGTGAGAGCAGAAGTGGATACTGGAAGTCAAGTTAGGAGTAAAAGTTAGAGGTAAACTTTTGAGCTAAGCAGTGTGGCTCGTGTCTGGTATCTGAAGATCATAGCTCAAGGTCAGCCTGGCCTGGAAACTTTGGAAGACTCTTATTTCTAATCAACCAATAAAGCATAGTGGGAGCTATGGCTCAAGTGGTAGAGGGCCAGCCTTGAGTGAAAAGCTAAGGGACAGAGCTGAGTTCAAGCCCCAGGACACACACACACACACACACACACACACACACACACACACACAGATTTATTCTTGACTCATGATTGCAGAGGTTTCAGTAGCTTGTTCCCATCATCCCTTTGAGCCTGGGGTGAGGCTGAACACCATGGTGGAAAACAAAGCTGCTTATCTCCTGGCAGCTGAGAAGTGGAAGGGGCTGGGAACACCATGATGTTCCCTTCCAGGTGATTCCCCGATACCTAGTTTATTCAGCTAGTCTTCAGCATCTACCTTCTACCACCTCTCAACAATGCCACCGAATGATGAATCCATCCAGGGCTTAATCATTGATTAAATCAGATCCCTCATCATTAACCAATGACTTACTAAAAGCATGAACCTTCAGAGAACATTTCATACCCAAGCCATCACAATACCTAATCAGAATTCTCAAGGAAATATTTGTAGAAGCATGTTCATAGCAGCATTATTCATAATACCCCAAAAGTAGAAGTATCCCAGCTATCAACAGATGAATAAATAAATAAATAGATAAACAATGGAATATTACTTCACATTAAAAAAGAAAGTCTGGCACATGTTACAACATGAATGAACCTTGAAGGCATTAGGCTGAGTGAAATAAGACAGCCACCAAAAAACCAAATGCTGTATGGTTCCATTTTTATGAGGCACCTAGAGAAGTCAAATAGAAAGAGAAAGTCTAATGGCGGTTGCTGGGGTTAGAGAGAGGAGGGAATAGAGAGTTCCTCAGAGGGTATAAAGTTGCAGTTTTCCAGGATGAAAACAGTTTTTGTAAATTGGTTGCATAACAATGTGAATAATATACTTCACAGTATTACACTACATAATTAAACATGATTAAGATGGCAAATTTTATGCTATTTTACCATAATTTTTAAAAATGTAATGCCATTGAAGAGAAATAATGCTTCTATGAGAATTATACTTCTGTTTAGCTTTCATTCTAAACTTTATTTGGGGGTCATTTTGGGGTCTTTTCTAGGACAAGGTTCAGCACATTACTAACAGCCTTTTCCTCCCCCTTGGAGCCAATTAAAGGATAGACATAGAAGGCCAAGGAAAGAAGGAAAGATTAGATCTACTATAGCAAAGAACAAATCAAGCCTGTGGCCACTAGATAGTCCCTAATCTCCAACATCAAGTCCCCACCATGATGGAGAGCAGATGAGAAGCAGAATTCTTGCTCTCAAAAGGCAGAGCAAGACCCTGAATGCTATATAACCCTTACAAACACCTTACCCCCATTTCTGAACCAGGAACCGAGATGACAGGAGGCAAATGTCCCTCCATTTGGGGAGTAGAAAGCATGTAATACCTTGAGGTAAACCAAGAATTGGCCAACCCAATGTTTTGCAAGTTTGATAGAAAATTACACAAAGAACAACAAGAAGTATAAACTTCCTCATTACTACTTCACAGGATCTGGCAAAAAAAAAAGTCAAAAGTCTTGGCACATTACATCACATTTCTCACAGTCTCATTTGAAGAATATTTCTCCTTTAAGTATCACCATGACATTGCTGTTGGTGAGGAATGGGATTTGATGGTGGTAACACAAGGTTTTTCTTCATCCTATTGGGACATCAATGGAATATTTAGAAAGGGACTTGGCTATATTTGAAGTTGAAAAGGTTCAATGAGCTGAAGAACTTGTTCCTTGATAGAAATCTACCAAAGGAAATTTGCTCTGGGAAGGAAGGAGACACGTGAAAAAAAAAAATGGTCAAAATGTTGCTAGTCCACGCAGCAGAAACCTAGGGATCCCCTACACATGAACCCTTTAGTATTTGCAGGCAGAGGTTGAAAGTAAGGGTGTGAAGCCGACTCGCGCCTGTAATCCTAGCTACTCAGGTGGCTGAGATCTGAGGATCGCAGTTCAAAGCCAGCCTGGGCAGGAAAGTCTGGGAGACTCTTATCTCCAATAAACCACCAGAAAACCGGAAGTGGCATTGTGGTCAAGCAGCAGAGTGCTCACCTTGCGCTGAAGAGCACAGGGACAATGCCCAAGCCCAGATTTTAAGCCCCATGACCAACAAAAACAAAAAACAAGAGTGAGGGTGTGGGTATATTTACATAAGTACATGGAATCCCCCCCCCCCTGCAGTGCCTTCTTGTTGAAGCATGAAGTTACTGAAACATACCTGAGGGACTGGAGAAGATCTGTCCACATCAAATCATATGAAAAGAGGAAGGTTTCTGGAAAAACCAAAAGGATTCTATCAAGAGAGACCAAGGGCTTTATTCCAGGGCTATGTTGGTCAAAGGAGAGAAAAGTTGTGGAAGGGCTACTTGCCTAATGCTAACTGACTCAGACACAGAAAGAAAAGGCTTTTGGAAGTGAGAGAGAAAGGTTGTGATGGCTGGATCCCGGGCTTACTTGTTGTGGGTGCCCTGAGTCTGTCTGATGAAAAGATATCCTTAGTTACGTATCTGCGTAGCTCATGGCTGGGCGATATGAAGAGCCCAGTGTGTGGACTTGTAAGCAAGGAAACAGCAAGGTGGACTAATTCTCTCACAAAAGCTCCAAGAAAAGGCTGCACATGTTATAAGTACAACTTAACATTGCTATTGCAACAGTAAAGCTTTTCTTTCCACACTCTAGATGCTTCTGGAAGATATGATATCTCCCAAGGCTTGGTGGTCCTGGCAATTCACAGTTTGGCCTAAAACACACAGCCTCCATTCTAGTAGTACCAATCTAAAGCAGGGGTTTCAAGCTCAGAACACCAAAGGGTTTCTCCCTATGGTGCAGCTTCCAGCTCACCCCAGCGCATGATGCAGTTTGTGGATCTTCCTAGCAGTCCAACATCATTCAATATCACCCAAGTTTGAGAGACCTTTTCAGCAAGCCAACATCATTCAACTTGTTCTAATCTGTCACTCCAGAAATCCAATCTAATTCTTCTCATAACAAATAGAGCATTTTCCTCTGGAGCCATGAGGAGAAACAGAAAACATGACAAATGCCTGAGTGTAAAGATACTGGGCTTCTTGGTGTGTTTGTGGGGTTTTAGGACCTAGAAGGCTCATGGTGTCTGTAACTAGACTCTAAAACTCGACAGTCAACAGCTAGCTGCCAGCATGGGTCACAAGGCCACTGAGAAGTGGCTTTCTGAAGAGCTGAGTTCAGAATCGATTAAGCAGCAGGGCTATTTATTGACCACTTTAGATTCTATAGAAAAGGAGGGGAAAAAATAATCCACCACAAAAATGAAATCCTGTCAGTAACCCCAATAGGCTTGCCCACCAACTAACGAGAACAAGGTAAATTTGAGCTCAATTTACTCAGATGGATAATAAAACTTTCAATTATGGTTGCATTATTTGTTGCTATATGGTTGAAAGATTAGGTGACAATATGCAAAAAATAGTTTCTTCGTATTATAATATTTAGTAATGTCATTTTATTTTTTATATGTTTCATTAAATTGTTTTGTGGCTTTATTATCTACCCAGATGCACAGCCCAGAAATACAATTATTCAGATTTAGAAGCAATAAAATTTGGCATGCATTTTCTCGTATTCAGAATTCCTGCATGTTAAAAAGAAATTATAGCATTCTTCCCACATTGCACTGCTCTGAAGCCCTTACAGACCCATTCATTAACCAAAGACATTACAGAAAGCACACCATTTAGGTTAAAGGGCCCTTCGGATAACAGATATGCATGCACGAAGCAAATATTTCACTGTAGCCCCGCCTTTTGATTATGACAATAATAGAGGCAAACAGACCCACATTTGCTATAATGTGCTGCTCCATGATGGATCCATTGAGTGGTGAAAACTCTGATTGCAAAGCAGCACACAGAGAAAGCATTATGACAACAAAACCTATCTTCATAACTATCTAGAAGTGGGAGTTTTACCACTTGGAGAAAAATGAAAGATTCTTAGGGACTTATATTTCAGAAGAATTCTGTAAGATGTTAAGGAACTTGAACATTTTTCTACTGCCCATGAGTGATGGGAATAGACAGGTGTGAAGTAAGGAATGGTGGCCCCTCTATCCAGAAATATTCTTCCACTGAAGAGTCATAATTGAAGGACTCAGAATCTATTAAAATGGAAAGAAATAACTGAGGGACATTCATCTACCATAGGGACACCCGCATGTGTTTAACATAGAATTACTTGAGATCATAGAAATCAAACTCCAAATATATTAGGGGATTTAGCACAAGACTATGTCAAGAGTCAGTTTTGTTTTAGAGACAAGTGATGATGCTCAGTAGAAAGAGGTGTCAAAAAAAGTGATAAGAACAGGTTCAAAGGTGATCTTATACATTCAAAACAGAAAGAGGTAAATTATTAACTGGAAAAATATATTTATAATATATACAGGTTTAGCATTCCTGATCCAAAATCTGAAGTCTGAAATGGTCCAAAATCTTAAACTTTGGCTCACTGACATAATATCAAGGAAATTCCATACCATAAGTGAACCTTTGTTTCACATACAAAATTACTTAAAATACTATGTAGTTAATTCACATTATGTGTATAAGGTGACATTAAACACAAGATTGTAGTTTTGATTCAAATTCCCATCTCCGTATCTCATTATGTATATGCATCTACTCCAAAGTACAAAAATGCATTTTGGACCTAATGTATTTTGAATAAGACTCAACCTATACACTCAAAAAAAAAAAAAAAAAGATCAAGTAAAAAACACAAAAACTGGACACCAGTAACTGACGAGTGTAATCCTAGTTACTCAAGAGGCTGATATCTGAGGATCATAGTTCAAAGCCTGAGTAGGAAAGTCTGTGAGATTCTTATCTCCAATAATCCACTCAGAAAAGATTAGAAGTGGCACTGTGGCTCAAGTGGTAGAGCACTGGCCTTGAGCTGAAAGAAGCTCAGGGAAAGAGCTCAAGCCCAGAGTTCAAGCCCCAAGACTGGAAGAAGAAAAAAACAAGAAAGAAAGGAAGAAATCTACTACAAATCCATAAGAAAGGAGTAAACAGAAAGGAACATATGACATGAACAATCATTGTAAGAAAACTCATGTGACCAATAACCATTAGAGGAAATATCAAGAATAGCATAATGAGATGCTTTTGGTGCTGATTTGACTGGCAGAATTAACAAACATGATATTGTAAAGTATTAGAGAAAATGAGGATACTCAGAACTGCCAATAAAGAGGAAACTTCATTGGAAAAGAAAGTGGCATTATCTTATAAAATTAAATAGTCATATACCTACCAGCCTCCATATTTCAATTCTGGGTATGCACTCAAGGGATGGTAGGGGAAAAACAAAGGAGGAGGCAACAATGCTTGATAGGAAATGTACTCATTACCTTGTTCATGTAACTGTAACCCCTCTGTACAGCATTTTTACAATAAAAAACTTATTTAAAATATAAAAATAAAAACTTGTATGCCCCAGAAAGGAAGTACTAAAGTATTCAGAGCAATACTATTCCAAGGAGCAAGAGTTTGGAAATACTCCAAATGAATAAGTAAATTCTAGTGTACTCACTGTAAAATATTGTGAGACCCTCAAAACTAATGAACCACATAGCTAAGAACAATATGGCTGATTCTTGGCAATATAATATTATCAAAAAAAGTCCATTGTGGGAGATTACAAGCAATGTGATTTTCTTTTCTAAAAAAAATAACCAGCCAACCAATTGAAGGTTAGGAATACATGTACGTAGTAAAACAACGCTTTCAAGCACATGATGAATTAGTCACTGAAAAGTGACTAGCTCTCCTCGGGGTAGCACATGATGAACTAGAGAAGCTGAATAGAGGAGCAGGCAAGTTATGCCAGGGCCTGGTTCCCGAGGCAGACATGAGTTCTTAATGACATCATGACACCAGCACCCACACACAATGCCAAAGGGACCACATACAGTGACAGACGGGCAACACAGAACAAAGATTAACCCAGTTCTAAGCACTGGAAATACTGTGTAATCATTTTGCATTTGGCTCCTTGGTTGCACATTTGTGTATGTATATTTCATCCAAACAAAGGAAAGTAAAGCAACTTGCTCTTAAATGAACAAATAAAAGTAATCTATTATTGTTAAAATGATTAACAAGAAGCAACAAAACAGATCTTCTCAGCTGAAAATTATATAGTTATCAAAGATGGCTTGGGCTAGAGTAATAGGGCAAGGGCAGAGAGATCATTACTCAGCTCAAATAATTTACTCCCAGAGTCAAAGGACTACATGAAAGAAAAGCCCCCAGGTACAAGTAGAAGCTTGAGCAAGAGACAGGACGTCATCCATGTTATAGTCCTCAGTCTCCACTTAGCCTCAGAGAGAACCTGGTAAGTTGAAAACATCCCCAGGTGTAACAAAGTTGAGAACCACTCATCTTGTGGGGAGATCATTGGTTTGAAATCAGAGTATGTAGATGTTCTGGTCCCATTTCTTCCATTAGTGAAACTTAGGCCAATATTTTGTCTCCCTGAAACTCCCTCTCTCATCCCTCTAGTGGGTGGTATCAAACATAAAAAGAAAAAGCAAGGACCATCACAGACATTTCATGACTTCCTTTCATATTTTTATTCCTTTTTTTAAATATTTTCAGTATCTTTAAGTAGTTGTACAAAGAAGCTGCCATTCAACAAAGCTGTTTATGAATACAGTGTGTCTTAATCAATATCAGGCCTTTCAACATTCTCACCTCCCAACCCATAACTTGCCTAATTTTTCTCAATTGTTAGCATATGTATTGAATTTAATAAGCCAGTCTATGCATTTAATGTATCTTGATCTATATTCCCACCTTCAACATTTTCACTCCCCTTCAACCCACACCTTCCCTTATTTTTCTCAATTCTGTGGTATATACAATGGATTCTTGTATCTCTATTTATATTCTTGGCAGCAAAAAGAGTAATCTCAGCAAAAGGGACCTCACTGATATTATCCAAGGAGCAGACATTGAACAACTTATCACTTTTTAGGCTTCCTGATTGGCTATTGCATGAAAGCATGGTCAGTTAAAAAGATAGGGCACTATGTGATTTTTTTTTGTTCCTTTTGTATGTTCTTCCCCCACAGTATAACTCCTGATTTCACTGTATTTGATTCTGGTGTCCTGAGTCTTGTAAATACATTTTTTCTAATTTAGGGAGGGGAAGGGAAATAACAAAACGCTGAAACAGGATATAGGTGGACCCATTGTAACTGTGAGATGTACAACTTGGGGAGGGAGGGAGTCAGGGAGGTGGGGAGGGAGGGGATGGTAGGGGAAAAACAAAGGAGGAGGTAACAATGCTCAATAGGAAATGTACCCATTACCTTACTCATGTAACTGTACAGTACCTTTACAATAAAAAATATATACAAAAAAGGTAGTGTAGTCCAGTGCTGCAAACTTCCAGCAAGATGGCTCCATGACTTCTCACTCTAACAACCCTCTCTGCTATTAATAGTTAAAATTTCAAAAAGTTAAAACAATAGCCCATGTACCAAAACAATGTCAATTACACTGGAGCAGAAAAAGAACAGAAACTCCAAGGATTGAGCAGACTCAGGGGCCTCTTGGCTTAAGAGCTGGAAACAGGAGTGATACTCCTGAAATTTCGTTTATATAGTTATGAGAAACATAATATGGCAGGAAACTAGCTAAGATCCTTGTGTGATGCTCTCATCTGACTGAAAAGAGACCAAGGGAAAATAGTGATTTATTGACAGGAGCAAGAGTCACAAGAAGACAGTAGGTAATGAAATTGAAGAGGGAAAAAAAGAAAGAAAAGCATCTAGTACCTAGAAATTAGAGCAGGCAACTGCAGATTCTGTGATTGGATGTGAAATTTAAAAAACAAGAACCCCAGCACATGCATCCAAGTAGAAAGAAGCAACCACACAAATTAAATAGAAAGCTTTCTAGAAAAATTTGAATGATCAAATTGACTTGGAGAAGATATAAAAAGTCTGACTAAACTAGCAATACTGAGGAAACAGAATCAGTTATCAAAATGTTCTTCCCACAAAACCAGCAGCTACACCAGAAGCAGAAGCAGGAGGGTTTCAGAGGCCAGGTAAGGTTAGTAAGACTCTAGCTCAGAAAGAAAAAGACTATAGCCATACTTCAAGTCATGGCATGGTCCTGGGTTCATGTCTATCTCTCTCTCTCTCTCTCTCTCTCTCTCTCTCTCACACACACACACACACACACACACACACGAGAGAGAATGAAGTACTGTATGATCTCATTTTCATGTGAAATCTAAAAAAAGCCTTACTCATAAAACCAGAGTTAAATTCTGGTTGGCAGGGCCTACAGAATAGGAGAAAGTGGCAAGAGGATTAAAGATATGTTGGCTAAAGTATGCAAAATCTGAGATTGATAGGAAAAATAAGTTCAAGACATCTATGACACAATAAGGTGACTATAGTTAATAACAGTGTGTTGAATTCTTGAAGATTGCTGAGAACAAATGTTCTCACCACAAAATAGTGATAACAATAGGAAGTTATGTGTATGGTGATTAGCTTTACTTATCTATCCTATAATGTATATAAACTTCAAAATAGCATGTTGTCCATCACAAATACATGCAACTTGCTTTGTTAATTTAATTTTTCAATAACTTGCATTCAATAAATATTTGTTGGTTAAAAGAAAGAATATTTAAAATAACTTAAAAATGAGTAAAAACATACGATGCATAAGTCACTAACTACAAAAACGTCTATAGGCTAAGCTCAACCACAAAGTTCTCATGAAATTTAAATGAACATTTCTATTTATTAGATGCCATCCTAAACAAAGTGAAAAGAATTAAAATCCACATCCAGAGTCCACAAAGAATGTCTATCCATAAAGTCTAAAGACAAGAATTTCAACTTTAAAATGTAGTGAAAATGTAAAAAATATTAATATTTAATAAAATTGGATAATGAGAATATGGGTGAAGTTTGGGTTCTCTGAAGTTTTCTGTGTAGTTGAAATATTTCATAATAAATTTAAATAAAAAGAAATGAAAAGCATTCACATCAGAAAGTTCTGCTTATTCAAGTTTACTGAAAATCTGGCACATATCAGCAGCCAAGAATGAGACATTTAAATTTTCCAGTTAAGGATTTCACTTTCCTTATCTCAAAAATAGAGCAGTTAAAATAATGCACACCTGAGGATTCAGCTTCATACACAACGTGACAATAGCTTATATTCAATAAGAGCCCATTTATTTATTTAATATTTATTAAAAACTAATTTAATAAATATTTAATATTCATTTAATATCATTATTCCCATCCTTTCCTATCTTAGTTCTTTCTTGCACATAATGTCTTTTAGTCTACCCTTAAAAAGATTAAGTCATCTTAAACCTTTGACCAAACTGGTATAGCATATGCTTTGAACAGTGTTTGAGATGTATTTTTATTTCTAAGAAGACTGGGCAGGTATACGTTTATACAAACTCTAAACTATTCAAGAAAGAAGCACTGGTATCCACCATCCATCACAGTCCTCTAACAGCCCTAAAGCACTTACCCTCTGCTTAAATTCTGCTACTTCCTACTTAGGTGTTAACTGATAACAAAGGTGTTAATGAGTATTCCTGTGTTCTAAAAGAGGACTTAGAAATAAAATATCTTTCAGACCTAAAGCACTGATATTAATGACAGATTAATTCTGCCCTAAATATTTTCAGTCTCACCAAATAGGAATTTCTTGTAAAATAGAATTGGCACTCTAACAGTTATGGGCTCTCAATTCTAAGCCAGCATCCTTGCATTTCATTTACACACACAGACACAGACACACACACACACACACACACACACACACACACACACACACACAAGCCACAGAAGTTGGGTGGTAGGGATTTTCTCACACAAGCACTACTCTTGTATAAATAGAGCAATCTAGAATAGGCTGATCATCATATCCTAATATCACGTTGTGGTCTGCATGGCAAAGGTCTTGTCCCTGGAAGTGCATGCTGTCTCCCTGGAGAGAAACAATCATCCCTAGAGTCAATTATCCAAAGAGGTGGCAGGTTTTTGAAAGGCAGGCCTCAGGCAGGGAAAAGAATTTTCTTTCTCTTGGAGCCTCATTTTATTGGACCTGTTCTTCAAGGAGTCACTATGCCTGGGGTGAGCTCCTGGGTAATTGATGCTGAAGAGATGCCCATCCCACATAGACAAGCTGGGAGCTAGGATGAGATGAATCCTATGACTTCCAGAAACTAAGCCATTGCTTCTACAGATTATGTAGTGCAGCTTTCTCCCTGAGTTTACTTCTTTGGGGCTTTTGCATGGTTTGAATAAGGTTTGCCTCCTTTGAAATTCATGTTGGAGTGTAATACCTACTGTAAGGTGTTGAGGGTAAAAACTTAATCCAACTATGGTGTTTAAGAAGTGGGGCATTCAGATTGTGATTAGGATTAAATAACATCACCAAAGTGAAACTACCATAACGTAATAGCCATGATGGAATAAGAGCCAGATCTGAGGATATACATTCACAGACTCATACTCACAAACTCCCTGTCCCTTGTTATGCGGTGCTATATGCCACCTTGAGACTGCCAGCAAAGAGGCACTTCCCTTAAACTGTGGACTAAAGCCATGAACTCAAAGCAACTTTTTTTCTCTAGAAGTTATTTTGTCTGTGCTATTGTGTTATTGGCAACTTTAAGTGGATTAAGACTGTTCCCTTCCAAAATTCTCAGTAAAGTGTTGCTAGAGCATGCTGGTACTATCATCCTGTGCCCATACTTGTCTTATGAATGTGTATTTCTGTGTGAGAGATAATGATAGATCTTCAAATAGAGCCACTTTGGGGGTATTATAACTCATAAAATGAGACTAGGATTATAAATGCTATTTAAACATAACATTACATATCTTTCTATAATTCGTGTTCACGAATTATCACCAAAACACCCTTTCCCCAGTGGAGAAATCCCCACCTTCTTTATCAAATACATCAGTTCTGTCTATGTGACAAATCTTCCCAAGTGATTTCAAACATTAATAAATGGAATTTACACTACTACTAATAATAATGATTTGTTATTGATCCATTATTGTATTGGTCAATAATCTAGTTTGGGCTTAGCAAAGTGGTTCTGCTGGGCTTCCCCAAAGGCTCACATTTATGGCTACATAGTTCACAGGTGAACTACAAGCAGCTAGCTTGGCATAGTGACTGCTAGAGCTAGGGTAACCTAATTCACATGACCGGAAGTTGATGACTGTCGAATGGAGTGATGGAGATACTGGGCCATATGTTCTCAGCAGGTAAGCCTTGGTACATTGTAATGGGTGAAGGTACCCAAGAAGAACGAAAGGAGACTCTAGTATATAGTTTATCAAGTCTCTGTTTGAGTCCCATCTGATAATGTGTTATTAACTAAAGAAAAATACATAAATAAGCCCAGGAGATGATTAGGAGATCATTAATACCGAAATGCAAATATAAGGAAAGGAATTATTTCAGCCATTTTTTCCAAACAATTTACTATGCCATTTTGTTTTTTCCCTCCCCTCCCCAAATTAGACTGACATCAAATACAGTGAAAACAGGGGTTATACCATGGGGGAGGGACATACGAAGCAACAAAAAAAAAATCACACGGTACCTTATAAATATGTTAGAAACAATAGCAAGGAAGAAAAAAACCACTTGTGTCCCTATCTTGGGGTTCATTTCTCTTAACATCACCTTATCTGAGCTTTTCTGCTTGTCTTAGACATATATTAGCTATTGCAAATAAGGGAAACCATGGGCCCTATGTTTCTTTGGGCCTGGCTTACTTCACTTAATATAATTTTTTCCAAGTCTTTCCATTTCCTAACAAATGGGGTGATATCATTCTTTCTGATGGAGGCATAGAATTCCATTGTGCATATATACCACATTTTCTTGATCCATTCATCTACTGAGAGGCATCTGGGTTGGTTCTATATCTTAGCTATAAATGCTGCAATAAACATAGTTGTGTTGGTAGCTTTAGTATGGTCTTGTTTGTTATCATTTGGGTAAATGCCCAAAAGTGGGATTGCTGGGTCATAGGAGAACTCTATGTGGAGTCATTTGAGGAACCTCCATACTACTTTCCAAAGTGGCTGAAAAATAGGGATACAGACTGACCCATTGCAACAATGAGATATATAAGACGCTATGTCGAAAAACAAACTGCAATTTAGGTGAGTGGGAGGATGTGGGGGTGGGAGACTGGGGGTGGGGGAGTGTAGTTGAGGAGGTGGGAGGGACGGGATAGTAGAGGAAAAACAAAGGAGGAGGCAACAATGCTGGATAAGAAATGTACTCATTACCTTGCTCATGTAACTGTAACCCCTCTGTACAGTATTTTCACAATAAAAAAACATAAAAAATAACAATTTAGTATGCCACCTTTGAATATCTTGGACCGTATTTTACAACACAGAGAAGAATCTTTATAGGCACGCAACAAATTCACCCACATTCACACACACTTGCATGTAAAGTTGCATTGCACATTCTCACTCAGAAGCACGTATATATACACATCACAATCACATACACAGTTGAACATGAACCCACAAGGAGAGAATTGTACAGAGATACACATACAAGCAGCAAGTTAATTTACAAGACAAGGTTTTTGCTATACACACTCCGCTTAACTCCCAGCTTCTCTTTGAGAAAATCTGCCATGGTAAATTCTAGAGAAGGAATCTACTGCTACAAGCCATTCTTTGATATGAAGGGTTAAGCGATTAAAGATGACCCAGCCCGCCAGCTGCAGGCCCATCTCTGTGGTCTGATTTCTCAAGATGATACAGCTCACTTCCCAGCAGTGATTGCAAGATTTAAATCTAAGTCAGGAGAGAGAAAAATGCAATTCTTAGTATGATGTTAGTTAGAGCACAGCTAGAGACAGCATAACTGATGAACAGACGGAGTTCTACAGAATTGTTTTGATAGAAAATAAGAAAATGCATTTCTATAGAACTTCAGAGTCCAGGGCTTTCAAAGGTCCCTTGGTCTAATTCTCTGTGTATCTAAAAGCAATGTGTATTCTACAAAAGAGATAGATGTTAAATAAAGATCTGTTCATTTTCTACTAGAAGTATAAGGCTTGGTTCTGCATTTTCCCAGTGAAAAATCGCCACTATGGCTTCAGAAAAACTGGCTGTGATTGGCAAAGACAGTAGTTTGAGGTACCATCGGCCTGTCACTAAAGTCAGATTCTCCACAGAGACACACAATGCAATTGACCACCTCAGGGCTGGAAACTCAACCATGCAGAAGCCCAGACAGGGAGCCTAAAGTAAGAAGGCACCTGGCTGTGACTGGAGAGAGCCTGGTCCCCTTTGTGCAACCCTCTGAGCTTTGCCTAATCCAGATCTTCCCAAATGTCTCATTTTTTAAATGTTGCCAGCTAATTCAAATTGTATATGTCTGTAGGCCAGAGTACTCAATTAATCAATCAAACAAACAAACTGGAGGAAAACACATATGTGCGCGCCTGTGCGCACACACACACACACACACACACACACACACACACACACACACCAGTTGAGCTTCCAATGCATAACTCTCATCTTTAGAATTCCAGTTAAAGCAAGAAAGAACTGGACTGAGGTTCAACTTTCATTTTCTGAAGACAGTTTGGATCTGATGGATGCCAAAGGACTCCATTCCAAATTATGGCTTGTGAGACCCTCCAGCTCTAGGCACTGAGGTCTGAAGACCACCTATTGTTCCTCAGCTAGAGAAAGCAACTCATCACCACCGAAAGTGATATTTACAAACACACACATGCACTGGCCTTGCTTTAAACTAAATCCTCCAAGATCCCACACTCCCAGTTCTGCCTTATTTAGGACTGTTTTTTACAGTGATGGCCCAGGAAGTTACAAAACTCTACACTGATGTGCCTTGACCTGTTCCAGCTTCCTTTGGAGCCAGGAGAAATTCCCATGATGTCATGCCCAGCACTCATACTTTAAGAGTTTTATATTATTTTATTTTGTTTTATTTTGTCTTCTGTGAAGTTCCTGGGGCTTGAACTCAGGGCCTGGATGCTGTCCCTGGGCTATATTTTGCTCAAGGGTGGTATTCTACCACTTGAGCCACATCTCCACTTCCAGCTTTTGGGTGGTTAATTGGAGATAAGAGTCTCATAGACATTTCTGCCTGAGCTGGCTTTGAAAGGAGATCCTCAGATCTCAACCACTTAAGTGGGTAGGATTGTACCCAGCTTTTTGTTACTTTTTTTTTAACTTTGGAGAAGGATATTCAGAGTTTCTGGCCTCATTTGTTAAATAGCTTCCTTCAGGGCACCCAGGCAGCCCATTCCCATACCTGTCTCCTTCCTAAGCCTCCAGGGGACCAGTTTTTCTGCTGGCTACAGAACTGGTCAGAGTTCCATAACATTGCATCCAGCCCTCTTGAACACGTACTCCGCTGTCCTGTGATCTTCTGTGTAGGAGACTCTCCCCTTTCTCCCTTAGAAGAATTTTCCAGGGAAAGAGTCATGTCCTGGGCTGCCTTCCAGTACACCTGAGGAATTTGTCTCAAATGGAAATGTGAGGAATTCTATCCCCTACTGGTAGTTCTCCTCTGCCAGTTTATAAAATAGACACAATGCAAAATGACTGATCAGGAATACAATAGAAAGACATACCTCTGGAGAAAACATGTGCTTCTTTACATGCCAGTGAGGAAAGTGACCACAACAAGGCTGAGCTCACAAGGTCTTAGGAAAGTTTGTGTTCCCACCATAATGCCTGAAGAAGGAATAATGACAATGAGTGGAAGAGTCTCCGTGATAATAACTGTTTGGATATTTCCTGTGCCCAAGGTGCTACTCCATACATTCAGCAGGTACAATCTCATTTAATCCATACAACAAAACCTGAAGGTAGGCTATGTATCACAGCTCCGCAGGTCTGGACCCTGAGGCTCAGAGCAGATAAGTAACTTGCAAATGTCACAGCTAGCAGGTGAAAAAGTCAAGTTCAAACCCAGGTCATCTACTCCAAGGCATTTCTTCAATACCAGTGCCTTCAATAAGAATTCAGGCCTAAAAGTGCAGACCCATTGGGTAGGAAACTATGTTTACATACATTCAGACTATGTGCCTCAAATCCTTTTGGACAATAGGAAGGTATTAAATAACAGCTTATCAATAAATAAGGAGCATGATAAATTCATCTGCACATGCCTTTCTAAAGTCAATCCTGCCTCTGAGCCAGAGAATCCCCTGGGAGAAAATGAAGGTACCAGACTCCTGAAGGGCCAGCATTATGGAATGGAGGGTGACAGAAGAGGGAGAGGAGAAAGGGAGCAAATCATCTTGAAGGCAGACCCCAGCATGCACACTCTGTCTTCACAAAGCCCCTGTGCAGGGTTCATGACCCTGATACTTGCCACCCAATCAACTGTAATTGCTTCATAAGGATTCCCTCTGTTACCAGCCCCTTCCAGCTAACACAGCCCTCTACCACCAGCAGATTGTGTTGTGTCCTGCTCCAGCACAGTCAGGGACTCCTAGTGCCTTTTGTCTGAATCGCTGAGGTCTAAAATCCTCAGCTCAATTCAAGGACTTTTTTTTTCCCCTCTGGCAGTATCAAGGATTGAACTGAGAGTGTTGTGCTTGTTAGCCTGCCACTCTATCACTTGAGCCACATTTCCAGGCCTGTATGTTGCTAGTTTTGAAACAGAATCTTACAAACTCTTATGCCTAGGCTGGCCTCAAACCTCAGTCCTTCTACTCTCAGTCTCCCAAATAGCTAGGATTACATGTGTGAGCCACTGGCACCTGGCTTCAATTCAAGGACTGTCACATTCAACCTCCAACCAATCAACTAGGTTCATCTCTAGCGACTGCCTCAGACACCCCAGGCTTGAGTTTCGGGCCCAGAACATGACTCACCACATCTCAAACAGACATATCCTTCCTCCTTTCCAGTGGGAAACATGTCTCTGTACATCACTGTCTTCTCTCAGGTTGTCAACAACATCTGTGGAAGCACTTTACCTATTAAGTGGATCCTGCCTTTTAAGAGCAGACTCAACACTTAGTCCAAATGCAGCCTTGTAAATAAGCTGCTTCTCAGTCTTAGGGAGAAGGAGCTTCATCAGGGACCAAATGTGCCCATATATCTACATTTGGCCTTGATTCACAGGCACATGTCAACCTCCCCAAATTTTTCAAGGCCCCCAGTGTCAAGGAGTATGCCATTCACAGCAAGGAACCTATCAATGATCATGTTGATGTTTGATGGTCAGTTCCACAGTTGAGGGCTATAATTTCCTCTTATCATGTAAACCACCAAAAGGAAGTATGTCTTTAAAACAATCATCAAGCTAGGCACCAGTGGTTCATGCCTGTCATCCTAGCTATTCAGGAGGCTGAGATCTGAGGATTGCGGTTCAAAGCCAGCCCAGGCAGGAAAGTCCGTGAGACTCTCATGTCCAATTAACCACCAGAAAACCAGAAGTGGTGCTGTGGCTTAAGTGATAGAGGACTAGCCTGGAGCCGAAGAGATCAGGGACAGAACCAGAGTTCAAGCCTCACAACCAACAAAAACAAAACGAAACAACAAAAGCAACCATCAAAATATTAAGGAATAAATTCTGCGAAACATCCAATTGTTGAAAAGACAATAAAAATTGCCCAGTCTCCTGGATAATTTCAATGTATCTAGCATTTTCCTACTGCATATCTATACAATTAAATAAACTATATAAATCCATAGCATTTTATAATGCCAGAAAAGGGTTATGCAAGTCATGATAAAGAGGATTGAAAATATACTGTTCACTCCCCCTTAGACTCATATTCTAACTTCAAATGTTAAAAATAAAAGTGAGTGTCAGGCTCAAGACCTGTTCATTCAGTCAGCCAGTTGGAAACCATTTATTAAATGCCTGCTGCATGGAGTCTAACAGCCTGACTTCAAAGGAAATGGACACAGTTTCTTCCTGCAGGTGTTTCTGCTCTGGTCTGGAATACAAGACTAACCCAGACGGAAGAACCTACTAAACCATATCTAAGAAGGGACAGGTAATGTCAATTATTAATATGAATACTGAAGAAAAGACAAAATAAAAGACAAGGTAGGCATCATTAGAAAAGATATATTTTCTTTCTTACTTTCTCATTAGAAAATAACTTTCAAGCCTCAGAAAATGGCTGAATTAACTACTTTCAAGTGTTAGGTCCAGATAGTTTGAGGCAGTGGGTCATATGGAGGAAATACAGTGTCTAAGGCATCTAATCCTTTAGGTCTTAAACATATTAATTAGTCCAAAAAATAGTTAAGAGCCAGGCACCATGACTCACACTTGTAATCCTAGTTACTAGATTTAGAGGACCACTGTTGAGACCAGCTGAGGCAAAAAGTTCATAAAACCACATCTCAACAATGAAAGTTACACTTGGGGCATGTGCCTCTCCCAGCTACTTAGGAAATGTAAATAGGAAGAACAAGCAGGAAGGCCTGCTTGAGCCTAAAAGTGAGACCACATCAAAAGTAACAAAGACTAAAAGGTATCACTCACATAGAATACAGAGCAAGGGTGAGATCCCGAGTTCAAACCCCAATATGACCAAATAAAGAGAAGTTATTACATGCGTTTCATGGGCCAGGCTTTTTGCTAGTGCCTGGACTATAATGGGTTTGAACCTTATGAAGTAATGGGGTTTGGTATGAGCCATATGATTGAATCTATTCAACACCTGAACCTCATATGTTCAGTTGGAAGTTGACATTCAAGTGAGTTGAATTTCTAGGCACAGAATGGATGAGGAGAAGAGAACACAGAGGCAGAAGGGATAGTAGGAAGAAATTTACTGAAAATAAATACCAGTAATTCAAGTCTCGAAGTTTAAGATTTAGAGGGGAGGACTTGTCATGTGACAGTCACAGGAAAGAAGAAAAGAAAGGGTACTGCTCAAGAAAGGCACACCAGATAGGGTTCTGTACCAGGGTCAACCTTGCCTCCACCACCCCCAAGCTGAGACTTGGCTTTGCTGCCCCATGTAGCAGAGCCAAGATGTGAAGGGAGAAAAAAAAAAAAAAAAAACAATGAAATGGGCTGCCATCAATGAGGAAGCATCGTGCAATGCCAGCACTTGATTTGGAAAGTATTCATAAGGCTTTCTTGGCTAGGATATTTAGACAAAAATAGAAATATTCTCATCAATGATTTATAAGATCTCTTTAGAGAGATGGGGCCAAACCCAGTTTAACAAAGAGCAAAACAGCACACCCCTACTTGTCTCTGTGCTGGAGACACGGGTCAGGGAAACAAAGCCATGAGAGGGTTGCTCTTTGTTCCTAACCCAGAAATTAGAGCTAGGAAAAGCTACCAATTTAGCCAGTTGAATCTCAGAACCCCAGTCACTTTTTAGACTCTTCCAATTGCAATTTTATTCTTCCCTGGGGTTGAAACTGCCAGAAAAGATATTCTGAAGGTTGCATATATATTGTGGAGACTAACAATAATATTTAAAAGTAAAAGTTCCCATCCAACTAGACAGGAGCATTATTCCAAACAGAGAATATCTTATTTTTGGATTCCGTTCTTGAAGATGGAGGGAATGGGGACCAAGGAATGAAATAAGAACAGATTTAGAAAGAGCAGAAAGTAAAAGAACATTTCCTCATAACAAGGTAAGGTCATTTCACAGTTATGGGCTGAGCTTGTTATAAGCCCATTCTTGGATTCTGTTCATTTTCAATTATGCATGAATTGCCTCCATCTCCTGGACTCCATGAGAAACATATGGGATGGGAGTGGAAAGGGGACCTCAATGCGGTACTGTTTCCAGTCTCCCCATCCCTGCTGTCCCTGTCTCCCTTCCATCCTGCTTGTTGCTCCCTAGCCAATCTTCCTAACACCAAAATGTTCAGCAGGTCACCGTCAGGATGGAGACACAGTTCCACATCCTATTAAACACTTACACAGTCAAGATTGTACCCAAGCTGATAGTCAAGGCTCTCCAGGCATTTGTGCACATAGGTGTGGGGCACTAGGAATAAAAGCTTGCACAAGAAAGGTGTAGTTGTAACTCCGTGGAACATATAGTCTAGTGGAGCAGAAAAGAGAAATCTATGAGCAATTAATTAAATGATTTCAATTGTGAGAATCGCTGTCAGTGTGTTGTCCCTCAAGAGTGCACAATGAGTTACCTGTCATAACCTACACCGTCAGGCAAGAGAGGCCTCCCCAAAGCAGTGACATTTCAGCAAAGAAGTAAACACCTAACCACAGTTATCTAGCCATAAAACAAGTAAAGGTCCAGGAAGGACCACACAGTAAGAGAGATCACAAGCATTTATTAACTAATGGGAACACAGAGTAGTTTTGTTTTCACTGAGGATGAAAGCAGTCAGTGCAAGCCTTATTCAGCACAAAGAGAAGAAGGGATTGATGGTAGCTGGCTCTAAGAAAGAAAGCAGATGGAATGGGATGGGTTATAAGGATTATGGAATACCAAGGCCATGAAAGTGGCTCTATCTTGGAGGTAATGGGAAGCCACTGAAGGCTTTTACAGAAGAAACTGGCAACCTGAGATCTGTTTTAGAAAGTTTGTTCTATGCCCAGAGCAAAATGTTTTTCAGTAAGAGAAGGTAGGGCCAAGGGCAAAGAGACCAGTTAGCACTGGAACAAACCCTTCTTCTTCCTCCTTGTTCATCCCCAAGGACTCAGGCATTAATTGCTCCCTTAGGCTCTGGACTTGCACACACACTGTGCCTCTACCTCCCCAGCCTGGCCAGATGTTGAGCAGCCTGCCTGGGAGCAGCATTGCTGTGTCATCCTCAGCTGTGGCCCAGGAGCAGAATGGAGCATGATGAAAAGAAGGAGAGATAGACAGACAGACTGCGAGGGGGAAAGGAGAGGGAGAGTGAAACAAAGAAATACTGAACAGGGAGGAAATAGCCTCTATTCAGATTGAGTGCATGTGAGAAATAGGAAGGGCTGGATTCTATATCTGACCCTGAGCAAGGCACCTTACCTCTCTGGATGTTCATTGCCAAAAGTGTAATATGAGAAAAGTAGATTAGAAGATGCCTAAGGTTCTTTGCAGCTTGAAAATGTTGTTTCTCTAATTCTGTATCTGTATATATAGAGCACCCCCAGAGGCCAAAAGCATTAGCAGCACAAAGAAAATACAATAAGCTCCAATGAAGAAGATATGCTCACACACTCCCGTCCCTGACAAACACACGCACATGTGTGCGCGCACACAGGACAGGTGCTATTCATTTTGGAGCTGGTTGGAGCATCTGTACATAAAAATTTGCCGGCTCAATTCATCTCACATCCCTTCTAAATACTAGTAAATGTTCATCTCAACTAACCTAAATACTTAACAAGTGAGTTACTTGATGTGGCCAGGCTTTCTTGGTTGCTAAGGATATACTCTTAAACGATCAAAACTAGTTTCAAAAGCCATTCTAGAGAGCGTTTTTAGCAGCCTGTCAGATTTGACTTCCTACTGGTTCTTGCTGGCACTGGTTCTCTGTCCTTTCATTCAACATACGGTACCATGTGCCCAGCCAAAGATGCCAGGGCAGACAAGCTTACAGGACACCCCCCAGGGTCCCTTACTTGGGGAAAGGACAAGGGGACAGTCCTGTAGAAGCTATCTTAATCTGAAGAGAAGATAGGGAAGAGTAGATAATCTTGCTGCACACCAACCATCCAAATTCACTCATTTCACAGTGGAATGGTGAAGAATACTTGAAGGAGAGAGGTAGAAAAGGTAAGTTTTCAAAGGAAGCTTAAAAAAATCTATGAGAGTAGGCTTGCCTTCCTGTGTAGATAGCTGTGGGCAACCTGTGCTCCACCCCGAGAATTTTTTTTAATGGACATAGGCAGAAAGATGGTTTTAAACATTATCCTCTGTTCTCCACCTTTTCATTATACCTATCTGAGGTATAATTCTAGACACTGTCTGGTTGCCTTCTTGGGCGGGAAACTGGGAATCAAGGTCTGTCCAAGGCCCACTGAGAGTAAGAAGGTCTCACTGCAGAAGTTGTAGGTGGTATGCCAAAGGCTGGGACCCAGAAGCCACTTGTAAGCATGGTGACCAGCTGGGGAATGGAGACTGGGCCTGGGATGGAGAGCTTGGAGATAGTCATTACGGCCCCTCTACAGTTCACTTCAAGGCTGCAGAGGATCTAGCACAAGAACAATCCAAGGTCCCTCTCCACATAAAACATAGAAGACTGTCCTGCCTCAGATGCCACATAGGCTAGAGAAGAGGGAAAGTAAGACTGCAAAGATGGAGTGTTTGCCCATACCAGATTAAATGCCCCAGAAAAGAGGAGACATTTTATCTTATTGTTGTGCCTGTACCGGCATAAAACACAAGGCCTCATACTCTCATTCCACTTTTTTGCCCACAGCTGACTCTCTACCACTCTCTACCATACTTTCAGTCCAGCATTTTTCTGGTTAATAGTAGATGGGGTCAGGTCTCAGTATCCTGAGTAGCTAGGAGCCACCAGCACCCAACAGGAATGACTGATTTTTAAACCTGCAGATTGAAAATCCTCTTCTCCCCTATGCATAGGGGATCAGGAGATCAGGATCAGAAGAGCAAAATGGCAGCTGGAAAAAAAGAAAGATGATTGTGTAGTTGCACCTTTCCCTTCTGAGTGTAAATTTCTCTGTTGCTGCTGCCGCTGCAGGTAGCTGCCGACCATTCTGACACCTGTCCCTGCCTGTAATTCTCCAATTGGGGATTCCTTTCCCAGTCCCAAATCAGGTATAAAGGCCCAAACTCCAACTTACAGGCATTGTCTGAAAGAGCCAGCTAGCAGGCATGGGCCTCTGGGAAAACAGAGTGTCGGCACATGTTGGAAGAGCTGTAAGAGTTCAGATTGGTAGGCCAGTGTCACTGAGGTGATGGAGACAAGAGACATAAGCAAAGCCACCAAGGCATGGCAAAACCTGATACGAAAAGAGAACATTACATACAATAGAATTAAATGAAATGAGCTAAAAGTGGAATTAGCCACGTTGATTTTGAACATTCACTGTCACTTCCAAGCTATGTCACTCCAAGAAAATAATCCTAACCTCTCTGATCTTCACTGTCCTGATATGTAAAATCCCAATGAAACCCTTACAAAGATGAAGAGAGAATGAACATAGCCTATAAAGAGACTGGCATGTAGTAAACAAATGCTGAGGGTTAACAAAGTCCTCGTTTAGGCCTCTGGGCCTAAAGTATACTGTATAGATAGCAGCAGGGGGAGATGACAAGGGAATTTGTGAACAGCCCAGAGGTCCTGGCCCTAGAAGAGTGGGTTTACAAGGCTGGATAGGGCTGTGGCTGGAGGGGCCCACCTCTGAGGCCTCTTTCCCAAGGAAACTGCAGCCCTGGACGTGGTGCTCTGCCAAACTGGCTGTCAGTCCCACCCTGTCAGAGGCTTTCTCCTCATTGGCGGTGACTCTGACAGGGAAATCAGTAGGCTGATAGTGTGGTGCAGGCTGGGCAGCACAACAGACAAGGCCCTAGGGACAACTTAAGTGGACAATAATTGCAGGTTATTTTATACCAGGCTGCAGCCAAAAGCCAGGCAGCTATTAAGTGTGATTGGGAGAAATAATCAGGAGGAAGAGGATGGATGTGTGGGCCAGGCTGCTCTCTCTATTCTCAGGGCTATTCTAAAGTTAGGATCAGGGAAAGGACAGGGACAGACCTGTGGGGAAATGCAGCTCGTACAGAACATAAGCATTTTATTCTCAAGGAAGCAATTCCTTCTTTCTTACTACAGATCCTTCTCCCTCCTACAAGGTATCAGAGTGTGGATTAAAGTCCCTATGCCACAGATCAGATACTGAATCCAAGGAAGTGAAGCAGTAGCCCTCAGCTAGTCTCCTTTGAGCTCCTTCAGAGACAGCTCAAGCCTCTTTGTTGTTTGATGGCTAGACACACCAGTGACTTTTGTCACAAAACGCTCAGGACCTGTCTCTGGCCTGGGTGTCAGGTGGTAAGATATAACAAGGACCTCTCAGAACTAGAACTGGGAGCAGAGATCAAGACACAAAGGGGCACAATTCACACCACAAGGAAACCAGCTATACAGACAGGACTAGAGCAAGGGTCTGGACTATAACAGTATGGCTGGTTATTTCTCAGAGCTTTATCTTTTCCTTAGATACTTCTCTGCGATCTTTACAGATCAGAGCCGGAAACCAAGAGCAACTGCATGACTGATGATATGATGCTATGACCATAGCTGCTCTAAGGACAGATGGACCCCAGATCTACCTATGGGATATCTTAGCAACTGTGACCCTTACTTCATTCTCTGTCACTATTCCAGGAGTGCACGTGACTTTATTCTTGTTAGCCATGGATTCCCATGCCAGCAGAAGAGTGATTTTCTTCTGAGCAAAGAATGGTAAAAGACTGGAGACCCAAGGAGTGACACTGCTTCCTAAGGGTGTATAGATGGCATATTCCTTTGACTCTTACACACTGAGCCCCTCTAATCCAACAACTCATTTAGGAAATATGAATATGGTACCCTCATCCCAGAAGCATAAAGACCAGGAGCTTTCTTAAGGAGAATCCCAGTAACAAAGCCATGGCCTTCATTATTCACAGAAGCAGTTTTTTGGAAGATATTCCTATCCTAACAGGAGCACGGACCCACTTCCTGCAATACAGATTTCCAAGAGCATCTTGTAAAAGGCTCAGGGTTCAGATAGCCTGTCCCTTCCTCCTGGGTGAACCCAATCCAGCCAGGCCTTCCTGGTCCCCATCTGGAATCAGCCTGGACAATGACCCTACTTTGGGTCACATAAGAGCAGAAACCTGGTTCAAGGAGCGATCAATTACACTGTGACTCAGAGAGAGGGCACAGGGCCAGCCAGTGAGTCACAACAGCTTGCCCACCTCCAGGAGGGAGAGGTGAAGGGCTGTGCAGAAGCCTCCCTGTGTCTGAGAATGCAGGTGTGTGGCAGAGGGCTTCCCTGACATTGGGGGTACTAGGTGTGAGCTACAGCATCTGCACCCTGATGAATCTAAATGCAGATGTGCTGGATGAGCTTCCAGGGTGGAACATCTCATGTGGGTTCCCTTCCCTTCCTTTAAACCCCTTCACAAACCAACTGGAGACTCCCTCCTCTTGCTCCAGTGTGGAACTTCCACTAAGGGTTCCCCATATATACCAACACAAAAAGGACCACTGAGAAGAAGCCCCAACTCCCCTTTCTCAGAAAATCCCCATGTGTCCTTACACAGATTCTTAAATGTTATCTTCTGCAGCAGTTTAAGCCTAGAATCAAGAGATCCAGTTTCCTCTTTGGTAAATACCCTGCTATCACAGTAAGTTTGTTAGATACCTACTGTGCAGCAGGTACTGAGAACTATTTCTTTTTAATATCCACAACTGCATACAGCAGCAGCAGCAGCCCCATATTTTAAATGTAAAACAGAACTTCTGAAACCAGGACTTACAGGGCTGCCTGGTTTCAAAGTTCAGACTTTCTCTGAACATGGCTGAATGTACCTATGCATGTACATGAATTCAGGTCAGAGGTCAAAGCCTTATATACAGATTTTTAAGCAATAAATGTTCAGTTGTATTTATAGACTGTATTTCTTCAAACTGTACTCTTTGAACCAAATGTATATTAATGTGTCTGCTTAATAAGAGAACAAAATTCATATGCATAGCTTTACATGTATCCCGTAGAAGACTTTAAACTTACTAAAAAGCCTATAGGAAATGAGCCCTATAAGGTGGCAATCCCCTTTCTTGGAGAGGGATGTACTTTCTCCCTTTGCAGCTATCCTTCCTAACTACCCAGGCAACTTCTTTGTCTAGTCATGTGCTACTGATTACAGTCTTTGTGCTATAATCAGGAAGTCAGCTTATGATCCATGAATCCCCACTCTCAACCACTGTAGCTACCTGCCATTATTGAATTTGGAATGCAAACTGCCTCCATCCAGAGCGTTCAACCTCTACCTGGCTACTCATGCACCCTCTTGGCCCTCAGCCTCTGGCTCCTCATCCCACATGGCCATATCCTCTCTGTCAAGCTCTATCAGCACTATCTGATACAACATCAAGGTGAGTGAGTCTAAAGTCCTCAGTTAACAGTCTTTTGCAGATCTGGCCTGGTGTTCATATCCTGCAATCTGACATTCTTGAGATCTCATCCACTTGGGGGTCCCCTGGCCCCATT
This sequence comes from Dipodomys spectabilis, assembly GCF_019054845.1. NCBI lineage: Eukaryota > Metazoa > Chordata > Mammalia > Rodentia > Heteromyidae > Dipodomys > Dipodomys spectabilis. The sequence continues at coordinate 16,632,414 of NW_024870701.1, read as the reverse complement.
TAGTCCCCTCAGTCCTTCATGTCACCTCTCTAAGTTGAGTCCCCTAACCCCCGTACTAAGTAAAGTACTGTGTGTTGACCTGCAGGATCTTGGAGGTGGTGTGGAAACTAAGATTGAGTCTTGTGTAAGTTGTTGATGCAACAGCATTATCAGAGAAATTATGGTCATGCTAAAATAACATTTATCCACAGCGTTGTGTGTAAATTAAAATTCCAGTTTCTAAAGTGAGCCCAGTGTCTTAAAACCTCAGGGCTCATGTACAATAAATTAACATAATTAAAAACTAATTAGTAAAACATCACAATCCAAAGGACTTGCTGCAGCAACACCTCTCAGGTAAGGAGATGAGGCCAGAGTGCCAGCAGCCAGTACACAGGGCAAGACCCAAGAAGAGGGAAGCAGAATTGCAGCTTTGTGTTCCCTGAAGGCCTCTTTCCCCAAGGAACACCGTGAGAAGCAGTAATGCTTCATGTAAGCACATAAGCATGCCCACAAGTCAAACCCAGATCTGGGCTGGCCTACTGGCAGGCCAGGGGTTGTCAAGCTCCTCCTATCCAGGAAGGAGGAAGGGCTCAGCCAGATCTTCAGCCCCCTGTGGCCTGTTAGTGATGCTCCAATAATATTGGCTGCCTAGACATTGATCTAAGCACTTTACCTGCATTTACTCATTTAATCTTCACAACAACTCTATGAGACTGGTTCTCTTTCTCTGCCTATTTTGCAAATGAGGAAACTGAGCCACAAAGTGATTAAGTAACTTGCCTAAGGTCATACAGCTAAATAACTAGGCAAGGTAGGAGCTGAAACTAGTAGGGGGCTCCAGAACACAGACAGGCTCTGCTGACTTTACCCAAACGCAGCTGAAGCCACCTGCTTCTGTCCTACCAAGTGCTACCCTTTAAAAAAAAAAAAAGAGCTAATTCTCTGTGAAAATAAGGAGCCAGTTCCTAACCCCTCAGTGCAACTGAGTCCATCAACTTTGTCTATATCTTTCTATAAAAACCCTTTATACCTCCGCTCCCCACTCTCTCACCTTCATAGTTTTTTACATGAGATTCATAAGTTGTCCTCACTGTTGTTCCACTGTCTTATCTTCCTGATGTGAGATAAGGAAGGGGGAGGGGGAAAAAAGCCTGGAAAAAGAACCACAATCTCTGTTTTACGTGAGGGAAAAACTGAGGCCCAGGAATATGATAACTGAATTTCCTTCTGCTATTTCTGGCTCTACAGGTCACATCATGCAAGATGTCTCTGGCTGTGATTCTAAGGTCCTTTTATTTTCACACTGCTTTCCATGTGCAGCCTGCCCTCAACAAAAGTGAGGCCAAGCCCTGGCTTGGCATAGAAGTCTGGTGTAGAAGTTGAAGGCACAGATTCCCAAAAGCATGGTCAGCTAGAGCCCAGGAACCCCCACCAGACGACCAGGTTTATGGAGCTCAGCCAACAAGAAAATCAGCTCAAAGGATCCTTTTCTTCCAGCCTTGGCACTTGTCAGACCCCTAGGAAACAACTCTGTTCTGGGGAGCCCCTGGATTCCCAAAACACATGATATGCACTCTCCTATTCCCTTTGTCCCTCCAGGAGGCTTGATTCCCTGGCTACTCGTGCTGTGGGGTCAGGATATGACAAAGAAGTCTTTCATTGTTCCACTATGGGTATCAGAAAGCTATTAAAATCCACTGAGAGATGGTAGGAATTGTTTTTCTCTTCCTTTCTCATCTTAGGTATCATCCTTTATATTACTAAGTCATTCCAAATTGTTCAAGAATAGAGAAGCCCAGAGTATGTGGAGAAAACCACAGAGCTGAGGCTCCCTTCAAAGCCCCATCCTGTTGACATGGGAGTCTTCTCCTTATACCCACAGCTCACTTTTCACTTCCAGCCTGGAAAGTGCATCATTTTCTCTTCTTCATCATTCACCTCTTCTATAGGGCCAGATCATGGCTCTGACCTTCAGAACTTCCCTAGATGTCACTTTCCCCTAGCTTGTTCCTTTTGTTCTATCCCTGATTGTATCGTGCTCTTGGGTAGACCTTGGGCTCTCTGAGTGGGTTTCTGCCCAAACAGCACATGAGCTGTCTGTAAGGAGGTGGGGAGATTGCTGACCCCCAGCCTTCCCTTCCTGCCCTTCGCAGGTCTGAGTAGAGTAGTCACTTCATAGCAACAGTTAATTAAAGGTCTGGTCTTTTAGTTCTCTTGGAGGAGAAAAGGGGAGCCCATCAAGATGATAGCTCTGTTTTCAACTTGATCTCCAATCAGCCTTGGAGAACCAGCTTCCTCTTTCTATCCTAGACCAAGTCCAGGCCATCAGCCAGCTCTCTGGCAGCCAAACACCTTCTGCATCCTGCCTTCACAATTTTCTCTCTTTCCTCAAGGTCATCACTCACCTCACATATCATCACTCCCAAGTTGGATTGTTTCCTATTTGCTCTCCATTTTCTTCTATGTGGAAATGCTCAGGCCTGGAAGACATTTAGCCATCTGTTGCTGTTTGCTGTTCTGGGGCTTTTCACTTGGTATGACTTTGGTCTCTCTAGACAGTGAGTTCTTTGCAGTCCTGTCCTCTTTCTGCTTCTTGTGAGAGATCAGAAGGATTAGATAAATGCAAGGATGACTGGGTGGTGATGCCTCCAAGCCAAGCAGTGTCAACTTGGGAAGCTGAGCTACTGTGTGGGCCCTGAACAGCCCATTCTCATGCATGACCCCCCAACTCCTTTCCAGGAAGTGTCAGCCTAGGGGTACAGTTCCTACCCTTAATGCCTAGATAAATGTATACAGCACTGCCTACCTCCCTTTGTCAGAGTGGCTTAATGATACCTGTGAACTGCAGCCTGCACACCTACCATGTGCTCATCACTGTGAGAGTGGTGGTAATGGAGAGAGGACCAGATCACAAGGTTTGCTTTCCACAAATTCACCATCTTGATGGAGAGAAAAGATTCATAGGCAGAGTCACAGCAGGCTGAGGATGTGTAACCATGTTGGGGCTGCAGAGTCTGATTCTGTGAGTGCTAGAAGGAAGAGACTAATGCATAGCTCAGCTCTGGGATAACTGAGAAAAGTGAAAGAACAGAAGGTAACAGTAAGGCCTGAGTACCTGCCCTGCCCAGCTCAAGACCCTACATACACACACACACACACACACACACACACACACACACACACACACACACACGCACACGCACACGGGGCTTCCTGACACCTCCAGAGATGATTCGGCAATAAAATGTAAACTCCAGACTCAGGAAATGAGAAGCAATTGTTCTCCACTCCCACTTCTATTTTCCAGCCTTCTCCCTCTCTCCAGTGGATGGAATAATTGTGGCCATGAAGTGGCACTTGGAGAAAAAGTTTTAAATCTGCTTAAATGTCACAGTGAATAATACTTTGCCCCTATCTTTCCCTAATTACATTTCTCTTTGATGATCTAAGGTTAAAAAAATTTTAACTCAAGTCTTCTTAGAATATCAAGGGCAAGGATACCAAAGAATCAACTTAACCATGTTCCATACTATTTTCTCAGGGGTCTTGCTCCTTTATTGCATTCATTTAAGACACCTGTCTGTGTTATTTTATCCCCAACACTACTGTGGCTGCCTAAGAGATGCAGCGCTGCACCTTTAAGAGTTCTGTGCCTGTGTAAAAAGCTGCTTTGGCTGCTGTTTACATAGCCTGGGTGTCCAGGCTGCTTTTGCCCCCAGCAAGCTGAAAAGAGGTGGAGCAAATTAACATACACCAACCACAAAGCTGAGAGGTGAGAGTCTTCTCTGTTTTCTAAGGGGGGGGGGGGAGGAGAAGTAAAAGAGGCCAAAAGCAAGTGTGCTAGAGGGGAAGAATAGAAATCTTGCTTATGGAAGAAAAAAGAACTCTCCCAAGCCTTGGAGAGAGATACCACAGTGGAGCTGTTCTAGAAGTAGGACCAAGTGTGCAGCATGAGCAACTGAAAAACAAAACAAAACAACAACAACAAAAAAACAAGGGCAACCTTTCATTACCAACTAACCCCCACTCCCTCATTCACTCCTGTCTAGGGACTGCTTTTATTTATGTATTAGCTATTATTATTAATTATAATGTGAATAATTAAACACCTGTGAATAATCCACTTGGGCCTAGGGGTAACTAGGGTGGTAACCAAAAACAAAAGTGAACCTCCACAGTCCTCTACTGAGCAGCTCCCTCCTTTACCAGATGCCCTCAGTTGGCTTCCCTTCACCTCCCAGCCTTGTGGCCCCGCTTAGAAGGAATGGGAGGCAGGGAGAGAAAGAGGTCCCTCTAACAAGAATTACTCTAAGTCCCTTGTTACAACAGAAAATATATCCCACTTCACTGTGAGATCCTGGGAGCCAAGCACCAGTACTGCAAGATGAGGTTGATGTTGAAGATGTTTTAGATAGCTGTTAGCCTTTGACAATATGAACTGGGGTAGGGGTGAGGGAATCTCAGACTGGTAGTTACACACACACACACACACACACACACACACACACAGTGGATACAAGCAGGATCTGTCACATGTCCAGGCTACATTCACGCAATCACATACCATCCTGAGAAGACACGGAATCACACACACACCATGTGCTAATCAGGGGCATTCCCACCTTATTTCAGAACACAAGGCACAGGGCACACAACCATAGCAGACCCAATCTTTATGTGAGTTTTTGTTCGATTTCATCAACTCGGGTGATTTTTTTTTTTAGATCATCTTGAAACACTGGATAATGTAAACCTAGGAAACCGATTTACGCATCAAGTGTATTTACACAGGACTCCACAAGCAAAGAGGGGGAAATAGAAAATGAAAGTTTCGCAGTTGTTTGGATTGTACTTGCTCTTTTGGTTTAGGGGCCTACCTCAGGGGTGAGGCAGGCTCTGGCACACACACACACACACACACACACACACACACACACACACACACACACACACACACACACACACACACACCTCCCCCAGACGTTGAGCCTCTGGGATGGCGAACCTCCAAGGCCTTCTGATGGCTCTGGTGCTGGAAAGTACGGTGTTGTGGTTGTACCAAACAGGCTTGGCTTGGGTTTGCAGGCTGCTGGGGTCTTGATCTCGTTTTGTTTTGTTTTGCTTTGTTTTTAATAAAATTTTAAACATGTCGTCTAGGAACGTGATGTCATTCGTGAGTAAAAAACAGAAAAACCCTGAAACCCTGAAAGTGGCAGCTGGGGAATCTGCCTAGGTGAAGCCAGCAGCTCTGCGCCACCGTCCCAGCCCTCAGCGCAGAAGCCCGCGAGCGGGGAAGAGTCGGCAGGTTATTTTAATTGGTCGGGTTGGGGCGGGGCGGGGGGGGGGGTACCCGAGTTAAAGCTAAGCTGGGAATGCAAATGGGGGAGAGAATGGGGGTGCAGGTAAACACTGTGAAAATGAAAATCTGCTGCCCCAGCCAAGTTCACCACCAACATTCGCCCCCCAGAGGTGGGACTGCTTCCGACCGGCTCTTGGTGCCCGCCACTCCCTCTGGGCGCCGAGGAGGTTGCAGCCCCCAGCGGGTCTGGCGGGGCATCCCGCGCGCCACGAGCGCGGGGCTTCAGTCCGCAGACGAAAACTCTCCGCCCCGCACCTCCGGAGCTGGCGGTGTCGATACCGAAACCTGCCGGGGCCGGCAGCGCGCACCGCCGGAGTCTGGGTCCCGCTACCGCCGGGCTTAGCATTTCGGGGCTTTATTTTTTTGACAGTGCGTTTGGGCCGGGAGGCGGGGGGGGGGGGGGGGGGGGATGGGAAGGGATTCCTATTTGCACCCGGAAAGCGAACGAGGGCAAACATCAAGCCTCTCACCCCCCCCCCCCCGCACTGGCTCACAGGCCACCGCGCCCAACATCTTCCTCCCTCCTGGGCGGGTGAGCGGGTTGGGATGCCCGGCTCCTACCTTCCTCCCGCCAGCCGCTGGCCCGACCAGCCACTGCTCTCCGGGACGGGGGAAGTCGTCCGGGACCGAAAACACCTGCCTCCCGCCTTCGGAAGGCGAGCTGAGGCGGACGGAGGACAGACCCAAATCTCTACTCTCCGTTCCCTGGGCATGGCTGGACACCCAGTCCCGTCCTCCCAGGTGGTTCGAGTGGCCGTAGATGCTCGGTGGGAGGGAGAAAATTTGGGGCTGCTCTGGCAGGTTGGGAATGCGAAGAAGAAAAGCAGACACAGAATCAGGGGGAGAGAGCGCGAGCGCGCGAGCTCTTGTCTATAGATTTATCCACATAATATATATTTATGTAGCTTCCCCCCCCCCCCTCTCGACACTGATCAATGCGCACTCGGATCGCTGGGCGGACTACCTCCAAGCTGGCTCGCTTTTTCTGGTCTAAATAAATAAATAAATGGAGCCAGATGGGAGGGAAAAAAAAAAGCGCCCATTCCACCTCCGCCGCCGCCCCGCCCGCCATCCCTGCTTTCCTTCCCCAGCCTGTCGCCCTAATAGAACACAGCTTAGGTGGATAACGCCCCCCCTCGAAACCACACAAAAATGATCATTAATGTTTATAAAATACCCCCAAAAAAGTTGCACCTGCTGCTATTACAAAAGAAGCTCCCCCAACCCCCCCCCCCCCCAAGAGACGAGGCCCGTAGCTCGGTTCCTAACAGGCACCCGCTGCCCGCGATCGCCGGGCTCGGAATCTCAGCGCCTCCCGAAGAGCCATTCGCCTGGCGCTATTTATAGCCGGGGGCTGTCTCGGACTGTACCACCGTCTCTCGGCGGGGCCGCGACGGGGGAGGCGCGGCGAGGCCGGCGCCGCCCCACGCCGCCCTACCCCCGGCCGCCGCCCGCCGCGATGCGGCTCCCCCCACCGCGCGCCCACTCCAGGTCCCCCGCGCTCCCCGCCTCCGCGCGCGCACACTCGCCGCCCCCACCCCTGGTCTGGCTGGGAACTTGAACCGGTCCAGCCTGTTTAAACGGAAAGGACAGAGATCCTGTCTGTTCAATGTAAAAAAAAAAGAAAAGAAAAGAAAGAAAAAAAAAAAAGAAAGAAAAGAAAAGAAAAAGAAAGAAAAGAAAAAAAAATCCAATCAGATCGAGGGAGAGAGAGAGGAAGAGAGAGAAGGGAGGGGGAGGGAGGGGAGAGGAGAGAGCGAGACGAGAGAGAGAGAGAGAGAGAGAGAGAGAGAGAGAGAGAGAGAGCATAGAACGAGAGGAGAGCGAGGTGTAGAGAGACCGAGGGGGAGAGAACCCGAGTGTGTGTATGCGTGTGCGTGTGTGAGCGCGAGCGAGCGAGTGAGGGAGAGGAGCGAGAGAGTGCGAGCGAGAAAGAATAAAAGGAAAGAAGATTTTCTCTATGTATATAAAGATGGCCACGTTAGCAAACGGACAGGCTGACAACGCGAGCCTCAGTACCAACGGGCTCGGCGGCAGCCCGGGCAGCGCTGGGCACATGAACGGATTAAGCCACAGCCCGGGGAACCCGTCGACCATTCCCATGAAGGACCACGATGCCATCAAGCTGTTCATTGGGCAGATCCCCCGAAACCTGGATGAGAAGGACCTCAAGCCCCTCTTTGAGGAGTTCGGCAAGATCTATGAGCTCACGGTTCTGAAGGACAGGTTCACTGGCATGCACAAAGGTGAGTGCACCTTTCGCTCTCAACTTTGCCGGGGGAGAAAGAGCGGGGCGAGCGGCAGACCGGCCCGCCGGCCGGCGGCTCACTGGAGACGGGGCGAGAGCGAGCCGCGGGCGGGCGCCGACGAGGGAGGCGCTCGGGCAGCGGGGACCAGAGCTGGGGTGCGTGGGGAGCTGTTCGCTGGGGCAAGGCTGGGTTTGGGGGGCTAAGAGCTGATGGAAACCGTGCCGTAGGAGTGAGCAGAGAGCTCGCAAGAGAAAGAGAAAGAAAAGAGGAATGGAGGTGGAAAGGGGGCTTGGGCTTCGAGATACGGTGACTTGAAGGATTGGGATGGGGACGGCGGCACCGGGCAAGCCCTGGACGCTGAGCGCGGACTGGCGGGCGCTAGGCGGGCGCTTGGCCGGCCGGGGACTGGAGGTGCTGTCCACCGCCGTGGTGCTGAAAATACTACAGGAGATGGGTCTCCTCGCCCTCTGCTCGCGGCCAGAGTAGCGGGAGCGCAACCGTCTAAAAGGGAGCAAAGTGACCAATTCAAAGAGATTTTTTTTTATTTTGCCTTTAATTGAACAGTAAACTCTTCCTGTCGAGCTGTGGGTCTCAATAATTTGGTTTGTGGTGTGAGAAGTGAAGGGGATGGTTTGGACGTTCAAAAGAAGGAGTAAGAAAACCTAAGGCAAGAATTAGCAAGGAACCAGCCATACCCTTGGTGGAGTATAGGTCTGGAGGTCTGAGAAACCTGGATAGTCTCCTTCCTTCCGGAAAGCTGAGCTTTGGAGAAAATGTGTGTGTGTGTGTGTGTGTGTGTGTGTACAATATGTGCATTCTGAAGAGTGTACACTAATTTATCCCAAACTCACCACGAAGACAGCTTTATAGTACATTATTTTTTCCTTTGAAGCAATCACTGCTAGTGAGTGCCTGGGGGAGGGGAGACAGAATAATCAAAGAATTAAAAAAAAAACCTAACAACTTTTTAGGAAAGTGGTCATGGGAATTGTCTGCAGCCTGGCTGTTTTCTTCTTGTTTTATTATCTTTAAAGCAGAGCCCCAAACGTGTTCAGTTGTAGAATGTGTGTGGGTGGCTGGTGGGTGACGAAATTAGCCCAGTGCTCTGCTCCCTAACAGTAATGTATAGGATGTGCGGTGGGGATTAATCGGTGCTGGAGCTGTGTGGGCAAGTTAAATGCTCTCTGAGAGAGATTGATCGCCAGGCAGGGAAGGAGCATGGGGCTAAGGAAGTTGTAGGGGATGTGTATGGACATTCTGTTTTTAATAAACAGTGCAGAGAGCTGCCCAAGACGTTGTGTTAGAGCTGGTGGTTTTAAAGATGAAAATGCACACACACGCACACCCCCTCATAGAAAGCAGCTTCATCCTTGGCCACAAATGGGCTATGAACAGAGCCGATCCTCCAGCACATTAGGCGCAGAGCGTGGACTGTCTGGCTCTCTAAGCAGCAGCGGTTTTCACTACCACAATCACCCTCCTTCTCCAGCCCTCCCTCCATCCGAATACTAAACAGAGCTCCAAACTCTTCATAGTTGGAGTCCCAGAGAGCAGTTTTTATTGGCTTTAGCATCTTCCAGCTTGCCTGCTGAGGAGTAAATCTTAAAGTTAATGGCATGTTGAGTAGCACAAAAACACAGCAGAATGGAAATATACTGGGTTTTGGGGGGTAGGGTGAGGGTGGGGGCTGTAATGGAGAGAGAAATCAACCTTTATCCAATATGGAGAAAATGTCTGTCTGTGCAGAAGAGAGATTGAAAAGGTGGAATGGGGATGCAGTTTGTGAAATAACATTCAAGGGAAAGAAACACTTTCTCCCCTTCTCTCAAGTCCTATTTTGTAGTTTTTCTCTTTCCAATCAAGCTCCTTAGAAGCAGATCCAGGATCACACTAAGCCTTTGTCATTCTAATAGATCTCCAGATTTTAAAATAGTAATAATAAAAAAATTAACAGCACAGGTGGGGAAGTCTCTGCCCATTCTTAATGGTCTGTTCTTGTGGTAATTTAAGATCTCAAACTTAAAAAAATCATAACCCACTAGAGGCAAAAGACAGTTGTGGGAGCTAGCCATCTTATGGAATCTCAATTGAAACACTTTATTTGCTTTTTTATTTCAAATGAAGATAAACTTTAGCATTATTCCCTGGTTTCTTTTCAAAAAACCCTTGCTGATATCATCACTATGATTCTAATGTAATTTGGGATCTCTTATATTCAGGTAAAGAAGTAGAATTGTAATCATTCCCCTAAGAAAAATAGAGAAGATTTATATACATGCACCTATACAAATATATTTATCCAGAATTCCTAGGACAAGCAAAACTTCATTTTCCAAATAATTCTTCTCCCAAACTGTCTGTCAGTGACAGGCAGGCCCGTTGGTTCTGGCATGCTGGGTGCCTCCTTGTCGCAGCTCACCCTTCAGAGCCTAAGCATACATTTTTCCTTAGAATAATAACTTCCTGCTCCTCAATCCCTCTGATTTTTAGAGTCAGAGTTGAGCCACAATGTCCCTAACAGTGCCTGGAAGCTCCGGGAGAGCTGAATAAATGAGACCATCTCCGAGGGCTGCTTTATTCAGCTCTAGTAGTAGAGTTTGAACTCCTCCTTCAGTAATGCAGCCTGATTTATTAGCTAATCCTGAAAAAATAAGCCTCTGGCCACCTTATAAAATACTTGCTTGCTATTGGTGATTAATTACTATTAAGTAAAAAATCATGATGAGGCTTGAAGAATGAGGGTTGCATTTGGCTGCTATATTTTCCCCATCTCTAAATTGACAACATGAGGCTAGGGATGGAATCATGCCTTTGTTAAGACTGGTTTCAGGGCATATTTGTTGTTCTGGCTCTTACCTTTTTGAATTTCTAACTTCTAATGAACCATAGTGGGATAAAATTGAGAAACGTAACAGGATACTGGCCTCCAGTGTAGAGGGCATATGTATGTTATTGGTTTCTAAAAAAGCAGGAGAGAGAGAGGGGGGAAGAAATACATGAGATTTCAGGTGAGTATCTATTTGTTGGCCACCTGCCATTTCAGGTGACTAAAGAAAGAAGGAGTTCTAAGGGTTAATGGAATACCTGCCATGCGTAGAGTGTACCTTAAAAGGCAATTACTCCAGTCAAATTGGGAGTCTGTGGAGGAGGGAGTTGTGGGTGTTGTGGAGAAAACCCAGTCATACTCAAGAAAGGCTATTGGACTGGAAAGCAACAAAAAGCAGCTGTGGACTGGGGTAATTATTGTAAAGGTAAATTTACCCCTTTCACACCAACAAGCAATTGGAGGGAAGGGGATCTGAGTGCTAGACAGAGAAAGAAAAGAAGAAAAAAATATTCCCAAATCAAAATTCAAGGAACCAACACCTAAGGAAGAAAACCCAGTGTAGTGCAAACTCTCCGGCTAACTCAGAATCTTCTTTTCTCTACATTTGAGGCACTTTGGGAAAGATTGTTTTTCTAGGCTCCAAAGAGAAAGACATTGTACTATTGATTAAAGAAGAGAGAAGCAAATTCCCCAGGTAGCAGCAGAAATGAGCTAAAGGCCAATTTTGCCCCTTTTTGTAGAATTTTTCTTCCTTGGAAAAGAGAACAGGTCACCCACTAGTCTACTTCTTCTCTCTGTCTCTCTCTCTCTTTCTCCCTCTCTCTCTCTCTCTCTCATTTTTTAAATTTACTTCTCCTTTCTTCTTTTTATTTCCTGGAGAACAAATGCAATCAGTGACTGAAGATACACATACACACACACACAGACACACACACACACACACACACACACACACAAACACACACATACATACCCAGGCCTATACACACACACACACACAGACACACACACAGACACACACAAATAAACTGACAATCCATTCATAACTTTGGTCCTGTCTAGCAGGATAGGAGGCAGCAAAGACTGAGTTACTGGGAAACATAAAGACTAGTGCTCTCTGGATAGCCATATTATAATGCATTATCTTTGAAGTCATTTAAGTCCAATTTAAGTGGTATTTAGTATAATATTTATGAATTAATGTAATCTAAACATTGGGCTGTCCCCAACGGTTTAAACAGCCTTTACTACTGATGTGTGCTAGTTCCTACAGCCTGCGATGCATTTTAATCTAAACAGCCAAGTCCTTATCACAGTCCCTCTTATTATCTGGTCAGAACAAATCTACACTTGGGTAACTATTTCACTTTCAGATTTTCTCCACTGCACAGGGGGAGGAAAACCTACACTGACATCCTGGGGTGAGGAGTCCCACCCAGGAGCCATAGCTGCAGGAACATCAGCCCCTCATACTTCCTCACACACATCTAGAATGAGGGTAGGGACAAAGTAATGGAATCTTCTCTGGATTTAGCTCCGGAGACTGTATCCCTTAAAAATATACTCGCCATTAGTTGCACAACCTCCCATTTTATCTCTACCTGAGTAGGAAATGCCTGAAACCTCCTGGTTTGGGGTATAACTGGGAAAAGCTGAAAGATAAAGGATTTTATCACATTGCAGTGATTTGTTACTGTCTTCATAAAATTGTGTTTTATATTTGCATGTAAGGTGCAACAATTTTCAGACGATAGAATTTCCACCTCTTGATTTTAGCCGAGATGGCTCATTTTTTTTCCCTCCCTGTAAATAGGTAAATTAAAACTGTGAGACTCTATCTGATTTCCATTTTCAAATGAGTCCAAGAGAGTGAAACTGAAGTATCAGCCTGGGCATCAGCTCAATTAAGATGAACTTCTTTTTAATTACTTCAAAAAATAAAAATCAGTTCTGTCCAGGGAAAGAGATGGAATGAATTGTTCCACACTTACAGTTTTCCCTGTTCCCTATCAGAGATGCAGAAAATAGAATAGCCAGAATAAGAAAACAAGAAAAAATACTTTAAAAAGAAGTTTTCCCAACGACAATGAACAGTAGTAGTGATCACACAGCTAATGTATATCAAAGCAACAGCCATCATTTAAAAACCCTCAGATTCCAGATGTTGATGTGTCCTATTTAAAAGCAAATAAAAAATTGTTGGAATAACTAGCTAACTTAAAACACTGAGAATTATTTGGTGCGTGTGCCTAATTTCATATATCTTTAAAACAGATTTTTCCAGAATGAACACACACAGATAAATTATCATGCATATGTGCACATAGATACATACGTGTATAAGCATGACTAATGGCATTTTGCACATATAAAAACCAGCCTGGCCTAGATTTCACTGCAATTCACAGAGATATGTTAACACTTTCATCCCCACCCCATCTGCCTTAATGGGAATTCTAGTTTGGATTAAAGGAGGCCCCTTGATTGAAAATAGCCACTTTCTCTATTTTCATCACCCATTACTCTAGTAGACTGGGTGTTTGTGAATTCTCAAGACCAAAGTAAAACAAAGCAAAAACTTTCCTTGAATGGAAGACTAGCTTGAAAATAATCATGCCATAGTTATGCCCACAGGTGATCCACTATAAACTTCTCAGAGATTTTATCCTTTTCAAAAAGCTGGATTCCAGGTACATTCCTGATGCCCTGATCTCAACTCATTCTGACAACTTATCATGGTCATTGTCATCACTATTATTGGCATCATTATCCTCACCATTATACCATATATTATACCAGGATAAGAAGAGCTTCATCTGATTAATGTTTGAGTTGAAACATCACCTTGTTGGTTGATTTTTTTTTTTTTTAAAAAAAAAAGCCAGCCTCAAGTTTGTCTCAGATAAGTAGGGGAAAACATTGTAAACCTTACACCTCTGACATTGTCAGGAGATGGTCAGTTTCTAAATTGACCAGGAGAAATCTCAGGTGAAAAGGATTTCAGGTGGACAGGCTGCAGAGGAAAAGGAGATGTAACACAGAATGAGACCCAACATTGAAGGCAAGGGGAACAAAAAGCAAAACTGAATGCTACAGGGTCAAAATGTTAGCTAGAAGCTGGGGGATACTGTTTGACAGAGCCTAAGAGTACAGCAGATTCTGAACCTAGATGGGAAATCCCATGTGACATGCTGAGTGAGGAGCTAGAAGGTGTGAAAACAAGCATATCTGTGGGTGCCAGGGGTTGGGGGGAGGAGAGGAAGATGCTGCAGGCTGAGTGGGTGTTGGTGTGAGTGTGTGCATATAGATACAAGTGTGCACAGGAAAAGGTGACAAATGCAAGCACTGTGGAGCACAAAGCCATATACAAATTCAGGGAGAAGGATGGGAGAGTAAAGGAGAGGCTCTAGAAGGATGCTGGCCTCTTTATTATATACATCCTCTGCCTCAGAGCTCATGGCTTGGATTTGTCAATGATCCAAGTTCCAGTATGGAGGTGTGTTCTTTTTTATCTGTCCAATTTTCTTACCCTGAAGTCCAGGTTTGGGAGAGAATCCCATCATCATTCCCCACCCATCACCTTTTGAAGTCTGCCCTGCTTCTGTTCACCCATTGACTCATTTTAGAAATGTTCTTCCATCTGGAATCTGAATAGCCAGACACAGAGCCCAGCTCTCTGCAGGGCTAATTGTCACTACCCACTGCTTCCCTAACCCACTCACTGGCCCCTGGCATATCAGTCTACTGTTTTTTGTAGTGTTTTCACACACACACACACACACACACACACACATACACAGAGAACTTGACAAGCTCAGTTGGGATAGGCCATCTGAGCAGTGCTGTGCTGCATTTTTCCTAAATGCAAGCAGGGTGTGGCAGACATCCACTTGCCTTCCCTTATAGCTTTTCATAATAAGAAAACACATTTACACATTTACTCCCTTTACTTCTGCCTTTCCTTTAAATGCACCTCTCCAACTATCACAGAAAGCATCCTATCCTATCCAAATAGCTTACAGGACTGGAAGAAAGCCCTTCTTCCAATTTAGCCATACTCCTTTTATCATCCACCATCGTTCCTTCACACTTTTTCTTCTCCTGCTACTGAAGATGAGTCCTCCCAAAATAAAAAGTGGGGCCTGAAGAAGGAGGTAAGTGCTCCACATGGCCACATAGAGGTGCCGTACAAAATGCTAGAACAGAAAAATAAGTAATAGGGTAGAAAAGGCAGAAGAGGAATTTCCTGAGTTGATGTACTTCCTTCCAAGTTCTCAATGGTCCCTGGGTGGGTGTAAAACCCAAGCCACAGTTCTGCCCACTGGCACCAACAAGAATGCCAGTTGGGAGCCTATAAGCAATCTCCCCAGTTCTGAGCCCCTCAAGAACAGGAATGTTTTCAGAATCCTGCATTTGCAAGATTTCTCTACTTCTACTTGCTCCACATTTGATTTCTCTTATCCTTGCTTGTATCTCCCTTCCAGCATGAGCTAACTGAGACTCAAACAGAGCAATTCTCAGCAGCTCAGCTTGGAAACAAATCCTATGTGACCAAATGCAAGATGTAAATAAATGGGTGCCCTCCTGGAGACAGACATACTCCTGATTCTGTGAGGACAGAGCAACCAAAAATATTGATCAAACTCAGAGGGAGGGGAAACTGATAATGAGCTGGTCTCCCACAAGAGTTTAATTGACAGAGACTTCAGAAGCCTGGCTCTGGACAGCATATAAACTGACCGCGATGTTACTTTACTGCAATACACTCTGCTTTAATTAATTATCACCTTTGTTAAGAGTGCCTACAGATCAAAGGTTTCTAGATACTTAAGAGATCTTACGAACAAAGCCCCAGATGTATTAGGTTACCCCACAGCTGGCCCCGTGAGGCCAGCAAGTTTCCCAGTTTCTCCCCTTGTAGCGGTTCACTTCCTCTTCTTTGTTAAAGACAAACAGTTCTTTCTGTACAGCCGCTCTGTCCTAGGACTGGAAGTATATGCAGTGCTCTCTGCCCAGGGCTAGGGTCTGCCTTTCAGCAGCTGTTCCTAAAATTACACAGCTAAGACTTGGTTCACCTTCAAATCTTTCTGACTGAAATGCTAAGTGTGTTGGTAGGAGAGAAAAAGAGTTCATGGAAATGGGATTCAAGGAGAGAGAGAGAGAGAGAAAGAGAGAGAGAGAGAGAGAGAGAAAGAGAGAGAGAGAGAGAGAGAAGAGAGAGAGAGAGAGAGAGAGAGAGAGAACATGCACAAGCAGCTATGCACATCCACATAAATATTATGGGATCGATACATTTCCTATCCGATGCCCACGCCTCTTAACTTCTCCCTCCCGCCTCTCGAGCACCTGTGCCACTGCTGTATTTCACACTGAGAAATGTGCACAGCTGAAGCGTGCATAGATGATGCTGTATCGAACCAAGTCATTGTTTGGATTTAGTTGTGGAAGCTGGGTGCCCACTGAAGGATGACTCTTGTCTGGGTTAGATGGTGCCTAAAGAACACACTTCAAAAAATATGATGGGAACCTCACACTCCAGAGTCCCTCAAACCTACAAACTGACAGGTGACTTATTTGAAAGCAACCCTTGGAGTCATTCTAGGCAGATTTGAATGCCATACGTGGCTGTTTGTTCATTATTCTAATTTAATGATGCAGTCACACCTAATTAATCCATGTCTGGTTTATTCATACACTATGTCTGAGGATCCCAAAGATCTCTCCAGCTATCCGGCTTCTCTTCACGGGGACGAATGAAGGGGTGTCCCTAACAAGAGAGCATGTCTGAATCTAAACAGGGATCACTGTAGATCAAGTTGATAGAGGTACAGTCTCTGACACCACTATCCATGAAGGTAGGCAGGATATAGTCGCAACAGATTCACAGCAATGAGACCTTATATGCTCCAATGCACAACTATACAAAGCATGCCTGCTGCCACAAAATCCCACAAACCTATTTCCTTCTAAGAGACAGCAGGCCCCACCTAACAAGTAATCTACAAGGCCAGGAGTGCCTGTCAGGAATTCATTTGGGAGTTGAGAATGTTGAGCGGTTGAACTGAGTCAACTTCCCTTCTTCTGGCCTTAAGAAAATACAGCCAGATGAATTGCCGCCACTGTACAGATAAACTGAGGCTGAGAGTAACATGCCCTCAAAGTCCACAGACTGCTACACAGCCTTCGATGCACCTCCAGTGGCTGGTTGGGGCCAGACAGCTCCTAGTGAATGCCGTCTCTTCCCTGACAGGTAAATTGAGAGAATGAGGCATCAACCTAATAATATCCTTATAAAGCCAAGCCTCCTCTCACAAGTCCTAGGAGACAAGAGGCATCCAAAGATCAAACACTACATCACAGTGTATTTGTAGGAATTCTCTGATTCTGTTACCTCCCTATAATGCTCTAATTGACTATTTGATCAGCTCTAAAAGAGCCGGGGTTTAAAACAAACTCACACACACACACACACACAGAGATACTCTTAGATGCATACATATACTCACCACACAAGCAGATACACACAAGTGTTGTTCTCTTGCACACTGTTCTACCCACACCAGCTCACCTAACACAGGTAGCTTTTCCCAGATGAGTGAAAGTCACACACCTAAGATTGCACGTGTCCTTCCAGTAATGGGCTTATCAATACCTTTTAAAGAAATTTGACAGCCAGCCCAAAGTGATTCAGTTATGTGGACAAAGGTCAGCATATAGATATCCATTATTAATAATATCAATACCTTGGTTGACCAATATAACCAGAAACTGTATCATGTCCCTGCTGATGGGTGAGGCTAGAGGGACTCTATGCCCATGTAAAATTAATCATATTGACTGCTTCTAAGAATACACAGGGAGGTGAAGATGTTGGTAGCATTTGTGTGGTAGAAGGAGGGAACTTTGTCCCTGGGGGGCTTCACAAACTCCTGGGAGGAAACCAGAATAAAGTCATCCCTGGGTGACCGATTGAGTACACTGTTCATCATCCGGCCTCTGCTTCCCAGCAGGGTGAGCTGGAGGAGAGGTGTTCTCTGAACAGGAAAAGAAAGAAATCAGATCCCCTAACCTTATGCAACATATCCATATCTTTCTGTCAAATCAATATTTGGCTTGGCCTGGCCTCATCAGATGAGGCCTGGAGCATCCTTGTTTCCACTGTGTGAAGAGGTCTTTCTCCAGGGGAATGAGGACAGGCTGAAGCAATATTCATTTATGTGGTGGGATATCGGCCCTGAGAGGTGACTGGGTGCACTCTGTAGTTTGGAGTAGCCCAGGTGAAAAAGCGACCAATCAGATCAATCACTTTGATTGAGTCCTTGGGACCAGGGGCTCAGGTTGCATCCTATCCTCTTTGCTGGGAGAGTGGATGTGTTCTAGACTTCAGAAGACTACTTCTTACTGAGGAGTGAAGAAAAAGGAAAAAGAAGTCCCTGCTTTCTTGACCTTAGAAATCCCTGGGGGAATGCCCAGAGCCCTCATTCCTTGACCACTAAAGCCCTGGCTTAGGATACCCCTGGCCGTCCTTAGCAATCGCAGGGCAATAGCCAGAAGGGTATTCTGAGGAAGGATAGAAAAGGAGAAAAGCCCTGTATGGAGGACTCCTCTGGATGAGCCATGGAAGGGGGGGGGGGGGAATTAGGGAGTGTCTCCTGGTGTAGGATTTTTGTTCATTTCATCTCTCCTCCCAGAGTTGACAAGGCAGCTTGGAGGGAGTTTAGAGAGCAGGCTCGTGGTGTGGAGATGCTGCAGAGAAGCTAAGGAAGATGCCGTCAATTGTAAAGAAGGACGAAGAAATGGTGCCTTTGTCTGGGATGAGATGTGGAGCATCTTGGGGAAGGTGGTTCCTTCCCATAAGGAAGGGTTCAGGGACCCGCAGATTCTCTCCATCCAATCTTTAACTTGCTCCCTGCCCACCCTATCCACAAAGGCCCAGCCCTTTGACTACTTGAGCACTGCCAAATTCCATCCAGGATCTTAGACCCAGACCTAGAGGGTGACTGCCACTCCCTTCCCAGTGCACACCGTCCAGCCTTCCTGGCCAGTTCCCAGCGTTTGGTACTGCCCCCTCCCCCTGTGGAGCCCCTTAGCATGGAGGGGGAGGATGGCTCCTGTCACTAGAGTTCAGTGGTCCTCTGTCACAAAGCAGCCCTGTCTGCTTCTCAGCCACAATGCCTTGCTCTAAGAAGTTCCAGGGAGAGTTGCCAGGAGCATAGAGGTGTGACCAGTGCTTTAGACCCTTTTAGACTGTGGGGAAGAACCCCCAAACTGTTTGGGGGGAGGAGGGGAGCTCCTTTCTCTCCTTTGGCTGTCGCCTGCCCTCTGACGGCGAGAGAAAGAACTTTCGCGACGCCGAGGGCCCCTGTAACCAAAGCGCCCTGCGGCCGGCCGGCCTGCCTTGCCTTGCTGCAGTCCAGCAGCTGCCCAGCCTGGGAGCTGCAGGGAAATGTCCTGAAGTCCCCCGCACCCTGCTCCTACCCAGGGAAGGAAGGTCGCCTCTCACACTGACAGCATCCTATGACATGAGACCCTGGACCTTTTCCCTAATTTGATAAGTCAGACCCAGGTCTGAGAGACCAGCAAAATACGGACAACACACGGTAGAAAAATCCAGAGTGTTGTAGTTCCTGTACTGATAAGAGTTTTCGTTTCATTTCAAAAACGAATAATTATAGACTATGGTTTTAGTATGGTTTTATTCGTAATGCCATATGTTAGGGAGGTTCCATATGTTGGAGGAAGCACCTGAATCTTTTCCATTCTTAGGGCCTGCCTGACATAGTCTAACTCCAAACGATTCCTTGCTCAACTTTGGCAAAGCAGTCTCCAGATGCCCCCACATAAGGCACGCAGGCAGGGACTACACACGGCTGAAATGGACAGGCTGGGGCCCAGAGCCAATCAAGTAGTGATCAATTGGCACATTTACCACCCAGGTCCAACTGAGGACCTAACCTGACGACCGAAGTTCTGTTCACCAGAATGAGAGGTGCAATAGGCAGGACAGCATTTTCCCCCTCTTCGTTTTCTTTTTCGACTCTTAAAAACCATTTTACTGAAAAAAATAACTCTTCCCCTCTACTGTCCTATGACTATTTCAATAAGCAAATGTTTAACATTTATTTCACAGTAAATTCCATTGAAATTACATTAGGCGAGTTTGGGTGTCCCCTGGAATAAGAAATAAGAAGGGAGAGGCATTGAGGCAGCTAGGCTGGGTCCCCGGGGAGAAGAGAAACCTTAAAGATAACCGACGGTGTCTCGATGTTTAGGGGAGAATGTGTGCGGAGAAGCTGCCGTGTGACCAGTGGGCAGATTGGGTCACAGGGACAGCTTTGAATGTCTGTTCTTCCAAAGGGCAGATCAGTTCCACACCCCGCCGCCTCAGAGACCCCAGCTGAGACAAGTGGGGAGCCATGCAAGAAGGGTCAAACATAAAAGCTTTGCCATCCACCCAACTAGACCCTGGGGAAGCAAATTCTCCTTCAGTATAATACCCTCCGCGCGCCTGCCACCTCTAAGGCCTTGGTTTGTTTCTCCCTCAGTTTCTCAAGTTTCTCTGCAAAACATTAACTCCAAATGTTCTGACCTTGTCTCAGCTGAGCCAAAGGTGATTTAGGAGGGCTGGCCACAGCAGAGACCAAGCTCCAGGAGGACCACACCCCCCAGGCCAGCAGGGCAAAAGGAGGGACCTGCTAGGTAAGAAAGGTGTTGCTGATGCAGCTGCAGCTAGCCTCTGAGATGCCGCTGACCCTCCTCACACTTAGCGCTGTGGTACAGAGACCAGCTTCTTCTGCCAAGCAGAGGAGGACAATGGGGAAACTGATTTCTTGCCTTTTCCACTGGAAAATCACTGCAAATTCAGGTCAAGTCAGTTTCCCTGGAAATCAGACCCTCCCCACAGAAGTTGGAGCCCCACCCTCACTACCACAAAATAACACTGCGTACGCCACATCAGCAAGGCACCATCTCACAGACATAAAATGGGCTCAGAGCAAATGTCCGGTGTGGGGAATGTGAGAACCCCCAAGAATGAGTTCTCAGGTAGGGGTACTTTGTGGGGCTTGGTATTGAGTCATCAAGTAGAGAGGCATAGCAAAATCCCAAGCTAGAAGAAAGGGGTTGGGGAGGGGGGGGCGCGGAGAGCAAGAAGTCTGGAAAGCTGACATGTCTGAGCGTTTTCTTTTGTCCCATTATGTTTTGGTTTTTATCCCGCTGCAGTGAAGCCTCATTCTCAGGCTGGGGGACAAAGGGGTATAAATCTAGCCCCACTACCAGCCTGGGCTCAGGAATAATGGACTGAGAGAGTGGGTAGGTGGGGGTCCCGGGGCTTTCACAGAAGCCAATGACGTGCACACAACCTGTCAGGGCCGTCCTCACTCCTCACCTGCTTTGGGGCTGCAATGTCCTTCAGCTGTCCCAACTGCAGCCCACTTGTGCTGAGAAATTACTCATGGAATATTTAAACTGCGGCCATGCTGCCTTGTCACCGAGGCAGGCATCCAGCGCTCCCCTGCAGGCACACTCAGATGAACGTCCCCAGCAATATTCCAAGAGGCTCTGGGGTTGCAATCCTTCCTCACCCTCTGCCCTTCTTCTGCACCTGCCCCTAGCTCAGGAGTAGCTGGATGGCAGCCAGATAGTGGGGGTGAAGCCAGGGGACACCATTTCCTGGGGTGAGGTTGGTTTCTTTTTTTTTACAGCTGGAAGAAGTGTGGCAGGTCCTAGGAAGCACTGGCACCAGTGTGGGCAGCACACTTGGACAAAAGTGCCAAGGGGTCCTGAGCAGACTCCGAGCTACGGGAAATCACTCTGAGGCCTCTCCTATCTTAAAGGAAAACCTAGCCTAGAAGATGAGGTGGCTTTAAGTTCAGTTCTGTGAAGAGAGAGAATCTTCTCTTTAACCCTAACAATTATCTGATCCTGAAATGTCTCAGGGAAGATCAGAACTTGTCTAGTCATAGAGCTGGAATAACTTCAGGAAGCAGCTCCCTTTGGGAATGTGGACATCACTGACGATGGCCTCCCAGTGCTTTCCCAGCTCCTAGGCCATCTAGCCTTCCCAACACTCCTCAAGTTTCAACTCCCAGACCCTCTAATCAAGACGCTAAGCTTTGTCCAGCAATGGGCATTAGCCAAGGGTATTTCTTTAGTATCCTTTCCAAGTCCGGCCTCTTTGTGATCTGGTCAATCAAACCGGGCAGATGTGTCCCTGACAATTCATGGACATTAATGTGTTAACCAGAGCTGCCTGCGATGCGTGCCTTCTAAGGACCTTTCAGAGCCTAAGCCTTCGCCAAAGAAGTAACTCTAACTTGAGGGAGAGAGGAGTAATTTCAACACAGACAGGGTAAAAGGGTGATGCTATGAGACAAGGAGACCTATAGGCAGCACAGGCCTATCTAGCCTAGAGCTGCATTGCCTGTGTAGAGCTGCACCTGCCACACTGTGCAACAGAGGGACCCCAGGCTCATCGCTTTGTCTGTCTCCCAGCAGGTCTGGTGGCCATGCCAGAGGTTTAATCAACTATTAAACATGGTCCGTAAACTTAAACCAACGTCGTATCGAGAGCATCAACTCCCTGCCCAAAGTGCAGCCTTGCTCCGGAAAAGTTTCTAGCACAGCTTTGCCTGGATGCTGGGGTGGGGGCTTCTTCTTCATTGATGCCCCCTTGGGGCAGTCAAAATAGGGTAGAAGCAAGGGACCATAGCAAATGAAACTCGTGGCTTTGCTCCACTGTTCTATCATTCATTTCCCCTGATTTTTATCTAATCTTTCCCTGATTGTCCTGGTGAAACTTAATAGACAAAGTGAATTTTTATTACATCATCAATATAATCGCCAGCTAATCAGCAGACACAGAGGCCACCGCAAGCCCTATAGCTCCTCATCTGGCTTCATAAATAGTAGGAACAATCACTGACAAGCCCAGCTCTTCCACCACCTCCTGAGCGGGCTCTCCCCCTGCTGTGCCCTGGGGTTTCTGTCTTCCCACAGATCACCCTCCCCTCCCCCACCTCTACTCCCCCCCACACACACCTGGTGGGCCAAATTGCTGGTCCATGGAGATATCTTCCCCATTAGTATTTTTAGTTTTCTTCCTCTCAGCTTCAGCTGTTAAAATCACAAATCTGGGGCTTGTGTTGTGCATGCCAAAATAGTCTAATGTCAACTGATTTTGATTCTATTTTTCTCTATAATGTTATATAATCCTATGGATTGCAGCACATACTATAAAATACAAATTAAGTCCTATGTTCTACTACACACATACAATCCATGTACAAAAGTACTTTCATCGTTTAATGGTGAAATGCATCTTTAGTACCGTGTGATAGATGTTGTGTGATTCATTCATATTATCGTTTGCCTTCCATTTATGTAGCATTTTAACCTATAAAATACTTTCTTGTATCTTAACTCCTTGTTAGTCCCATCACCGCTACATATAGTTTATACCATTTTTATAAGGAAAATGCAAAAGGAATGACAAAGGAAATTTATTGCTTGGTCAGATCTTGCCAGGATTCAGATGGCTCAGGTTTGGGATGCGTGCTCATGAAGCAGGGACAGAGGGCGAACTGAAGAGAGTAGCACAGCAGATGGCTGACCAGGCAGGCTGTTCCTAGAGCCTAATGTCTCCCACCCTGTAAGTAACAGGGTCCTGAGTGCCCCCCTCTCCAAGACATCTTGGGAGACAAGGGTCCTTTAGTAACATGAGTCTCTCCTCTCCCCTGATTTCTGGGGTCCAGGAGATTATTTGGATTTGGGGAAACTGGCACATATCACTCAGGGTGAAATCTTGAAAACAAGGGGTTGATGAGGCTAATGAATCTGACTACATGTCCATACTTCCATCCACTGTGGAGGAGGGACGGCTTTGTCCAGGCACCCTCAGGCAGATCTGGGAGTGACCTGTTGGCATTTGCAAAAGCAGCTCTTCTGGCTCCTAGCCAAGCATTCATTCTGCCTTGGTACTGCGGGCACTGCCTGCTTCCGTTCTTGCCCCACCCTACCACTGGTGCCTCCAGGATCCCAGTCCCTTTCTCACTGGTGCCTCCACTTCTCCTCTCTCACATCCCTAAAATGCATCCCGTTGCACCCACCTCTTAGGGTCATTCATTGTATGGGTTGAATAAGAAAGGAAAATGCACCATGAACATCGTGGTTTATTAAGGGTCAGTGTCTCTACCAGATCACTGAGTGCTTCTGACAGTCCTGCTCAGGATGCAAGGTACAGGGAGGAGACAAGGGCTCAAGGGTGGGGAGAAAAGAATACTGATCATGCACCTACTGGGTGACACACATGCAGCCTCTTGCCTATTGTATCTCATCACATCCTTGTGACAAAACTCCAACAGAGATATCATTCACCAGGATATCTGAGATATCACTCAGGAGTGATATCCGAGGAATGCTGAGGAAATGGCAGCTCTGACAGCAGAAACTCTACTGAATTTCACATGCCCAGATCTGTTACATTCTCAAGCTCACCCCATTTCCCTGCACACTCCCTTTATGGAAGGAAGTAAAAAGGTCGTCTCTTTCATCGCCTTCATTTTGCAGGCAGGGAAACTGAAGCCCTGCGATGTTTCCAGCCAGGAAACGTTTCCTAAAATCATTTCCTAGTGCTTTGTATGTTTTCATCTGGAAACATGAACACATGGAGAGGGACGTGTACACATGCACACAGAGACAACACTCACAAACACACATTCAGATATGCACACATACACAAAAGTCACATGCAATCATATAAACTCACTTGCAAATAAATACAGACACACATAGGAATGCACTCAAATATGGACATCCCTAGAGCTACCCAAAGAATCAAGCATACATCCACTTAAAAGTGGAGCCTATGCTCATAAACACCTTGACATACATCCTGACACACATGACACAAATGAAGAAGGTACAAAGAAATACACAGAGTCAAAAGTGAATATCCTCACACCCCTCCTTAATGACAAGGCTCAGTTAACCACAAGACCATAGACACAATTGAGCCACCCAAATGGTTTGGAGAAGAAATGACAAGGGCCCGGTGCAGAGGGGAGACAGGAGCAAAGGGATCCGCTCAGCTCACCTTTCAGTGCAAGCCAGAGGCCAAAAGCCCTCTCTCTGCATAGACCAAGGAACATCATAAAAGCTAAGGCCAAATCCTCATTAGGAATTAACTAATACACAGAAGGCCTTCTCTGAAAGCACTCACGGCAATCCCCGTAGTGCGTCAATCAGCGGGATCTCAGCCAAAATTCCGCTTATCTGACCAAGACCAAAGGCAGATACTGGAGAGCTTTGGGACAGGACTACTCAGAGCCAACCAGTCCAATGGACCAGCCACAGACAGCTCTCAGCTAGTTAAGGTGAAGCCTGGTATGAAGAGGCATACTCCAAGGGGTGGTAACTAAGAAAGGAAAAGAAGGAAGATCACAGACAGAGCTCCTCCTGGAGGCTAGCTCAGTCTTCCTCTTGCTGTGGTGCTCATAGGAGAATGAGTTTGCCTACCCAGTCCTCTGTCATTTACCCAAGTCAGATCTCAGCCTGTGGGGCTCCCATTAGTCCTGTTGTAGCCTTAGGGAGCACCAGAAAGAGTGGCTCTGTTTAGCTATGGTAAAAGAACACACACACACACGCGCCCTCACACGCACACACGCACATGCATGCATGTGCAGACACACAAAGCAAAGGGTTAACAATGAACAATGGCAAGGAATTCACTTTTGATTTGTTTTCTTAAAAATCAACTCTTGAGTATCTGGGAATAAGTTCACTATTGTTTTTTTCCACCTGGTGAGTAAGCAAGCAGCCTATTTTCAAGTTGAGGATTTCTCAGGGAGAAGGAGCCACCTTGCTTTAACAATGAACTTGAGCTGAGTACTGGACAGGACGTATGATGGTTGCTGTGCAGGTAGTGCACAGGTTTCCCTGCTCTATACGGACACACTGCAGATGACTACCCAGTGAGGCTTGGAGTGCCCTGAGTTTGGGGGCTGTAATGTCTCTTCCAGGCCTCCTGTGGGGATACATGTTGAGGCCTTAGGCTTTGTATCTACATAGTGTCCAGTGTGATATATACACAAGTATGTATAGGTGTTGCGTGTCTCAGATGTGAAAGACCCATGTTGTTTTCTGCACTGGTTTTGAAAAGAAAAGAAAGAAAGAAAGAAAGAAAGAAAGAAAGAAAGAAAGAAAGAAAGAAAGAAAGAAAGAAAGAAAGAAAGAAAGAAAGAAAGAAAGAAAGAAAGAAAGAAAGAAAAAAAGAAAGAAAGAAAGAAAGAAAGAAAGAAAGAAAGAAAGAAAGAAAGAAAGAAAGAAAGAAAGAAAGAAAGAAAGAAAGGGGCTGGGAAGGTGGCTCAGTGGTAGAGTGCTTGCCTTGCATGCATGAGGCCCTGAGTTCGATGCCTCAGCACCACATAAGCAGAAAAAGCCAGAAGTGGTGCTATAGCTCAAGTGGTAGAGTGCTAGCCTTGAGCTGAAGAGCTGAGGGACAGTGCCCCAGGCCCAGAGTTCAGGCCCCACAACTAGCAAAAAAAAAAAAAGAAAGAAAGAAAGAAAGAGAGAGAGAGAGAGAAAGAAAGAAAAAAAAAAAGAAAGAGAAATACAGAATGTTTCCTCCATTTCTCCAAGGATGACAAGCTCCCTCATGCTGGGGCCTTGCTATCTAGCAGAAGCCCCTCATCCTTTCTTTCCCAACTCTAGAACTAGGAGTATAGTATGCTGAGACCACCACCGTCCTGTCCTGAAACTTTGGGCCTGAGCAGAGCTCCAAGACCTGAGGACTTGTGTGTGTGTGTGTGTGTGTGTGTGTGTGTGTGCATGTGTGTTTGTTGCATGTGTGTGTGCACCACAGGGGTAGGTATGTAGTGTGAGTATGTATATGCGTACATGCTTACCACCTCCATGTGAGTGCACTCTAATCTCAGCCTGTGAGACCTAGGCAATGGGAGGTGTGGACGTGTGCACTCATACATGCTGAGTTTAGGCAGGCGTGTGTGGGCTGTGACGACTCTGCTGGGCCAATTTTTAGTGACAGATTGTGTGTATGTCTATGACTACAGTTTCTACCAAGTGCATGTAAAAAAAAAAAAAAAACAGAAAAGATGAATCCAACTCCCTGGGTGGGCACTCCTGCAGTTCTCTGCAAGTGTGTGTGAGTGTGCGTGTCTTTTGGGGGGCCTCTGGCCAGGATGTAGGGAGGATTATGGGGACAGTATGTGGGGCACTAGGGTTCTACACATAAATGGTTGTGGGAAGCCTAATTGGGAACGTGAAGTCGACAGTATCCTCCAGAGACCTTGCTGCTTTCCTGGTTGCACGGCTGGGCCATCTGTGGCATTTTCTCACACTCTGCCCACACATTCCCTGGGAGACCGGAAGAAGAAAGGGTTGACGTCCAAGAAGGTAGCCCTGAAGGCCCAGATCCCGTTAGAGTCAACTACAGTCACAGGGCTGTGCGTGTGTGTGCGTGCGTGTGAGTGTGTGCGTGTGTGTGTGTGTGTGTGTGTGTGTGTGTGTGTGTGTGTGTGTGTGTGTAAGAAAGACAGATCTAGAGGAGGCAGCTACAGGGAGAAAGAGAACCCCACCTTACCATCTCCATCTGGGCTGGAGCAGATGGTGCTCAGACCAGATCAGTGAGGCCAGAGGGTGTACTTGAAAGCAGCATGTCTTGAGGGAAAGACAGTGCCCAGGAGGGCCAGGGTGTAACCCAGACAATGCCCTGGGGTCAAACATATCTCTGTCTCTCCTGGGTCTTTCCTTCTGTCCAGATATTGCCCCTGAGCCAAGCTACAGGTGTCCTGTTCCTTTGCCTCTTCTCTCAGCCCCTCCATGCTGGATCTAGCTGTGGGGATGCAAACACAGAAAGACCCTCCCAAGCCTGGCAGGCCCACCTCTGTCACCTGCATGAACTCAAGAGCTCTTTGAGGTCCTCCCTGTTCATGCATTTTTGGAATCTCATTCACAAATCTATCGATCCTTTTATCCACTCTAGAGACCCCATTGTTCTGGCCATGAGGACACTACCTCATCCTCTGAGCTCCGGTTCATCATCAGGGTGGTCTCAGTCATACAGCACACTTAGGGAGAGCCTGCTTGTCTTCTTGCAGCTGGAATCACCTGCCTTCCTCAGACTTCCCTGGAGCCTGTATCAGGATCTCTGGGGAGTCTGGTGGAAATGAAGGCCCTGGCCTCAGCCCTAGACCTTTGAATTCCCTGAGGATAAGAGCCAGGGAATCTGCAGTTGGGTAATAACCTCAGAGGTTTTCCTGTGTCTCAAGTCACCTGGTCCCCAGAGCCTTAGGATCACCTTTCAGTTCAGGTTATTAGTATGGTGTGGCTTCCTCCGGCCTCAAAGTTGGACACGTCACTGTGTCCCCTAACTTTCCAGGCCTTGACTCACGGCTACCTGGGCTCACCCTTCCTCCCCAAAGGTACAACTGCCCACATTCTCAAGACCATCTGCTCCAGCCACAGAGCTCAGTCCTGAGTCTGTTGCCACAGCTGCTGGAGGAGTCATGTCTTCTCTACCTGTAAGAAGTGGTCATGATCTCACATCCTTACTTTCTCACACTGACACGGAAGTACTCACATAGTTGTACACATGTCTACACACACACACACACACACACACACACACACACACACACACACACACACACCCAGAAGAGCCTTGTCATATAATATCTAATGTAATTCTTTGTTTCCATGAGGAAAACTATTCTATGACAGCACCAAAGAATCCCTCCCCGTGATGCAAATTTCAAGGCACATGGGTGAAAGCAAAGGAGATAGCACAAGGGCTGTAAGACAGGCCAAGGTCAAGCCCAGGCTCAGAGGCAAATCACTGATGGGCCAACCTCAGTTTCCATCTCCGGCCAATGGGAATAGATACATCACCTAAAGAAATGTATTGTTGAGTATGAATTACAGTAATCTAGGTAAAGCATTTGGCACAGTGCCCAGGCCATGGTAAGCCTGAAATAACTGTAGCTACAGAACAAATGCAAAAGAAAGAAAAGTCACAAGGCGAGGACCCTAGCCTTGCTGCCGATGCCCTCACCTCACCCTGCCCTTCCCAAGAGATTAGCTCCAATTCAGCACCTCTGTGCTCAGGCTGATCTCTCACCTGGGACACCCACTTCCCACCTGCTTTTCCCAAACCAAAGCTGGCTCTTCTGCACAGAGCACTAAGCCTCCGCCAGGATGCCTCTAACTGCTGCAGCAGAGTCTCCAGAGCTTGAACCTTACAGTTCAGGGCTCAGATCCACTGCATGCCCGTGTTCATGCAACATCCAGCCAGCCTCACCATAGATGGGAGCTCTCAGAGGTAAGACACTATCATGAAACCAGGTAGCTGATAATATGTCATTCCCAGGCTTGGAGCTAGGCTAGTCTCATTTGGGTACTAACTTCACTACTCTAGCACCCAGCAAAGTATTGCTTGTTTTCGTGTGTGTGTGTGTGTGTGTGTGCACATGTGTACACGTGCACATGCATATGCTGGTACTGCACTCCCAGCACAGATACTGTCCCTTTGCTTTTTTTTTTTTTTGCTCAAGGTTAGTGCTGTACCATTTAAGCCACAGCTCCATGTCCAGTTTTTAGATGGTTCATTGGAGATAAGAATATCACTGACTTTCCTACCCAGGATAGCTTTGAACCAGAATCTTTCGATCTCAGCCCCCTGAATAGCTAGTATGACAACCGTGAGCCACAAGTGCCAAGCTCCTGCTGCTTTCTTAATATGAATTTTACTGCACGTGTTTTCCTGGTTGTGAACAGTTCATGTCAGAAAAGTAAACATGACAAACAGATAGTGGGAAGAGAAAGGCAGCCACATTCACACTCCTCTAAAATAGCTACCGTGATTGTCTGGGTGATGATCTGTCCCAGTCAGAAGCCTCGTGCAACCTAGACGGGGCTCTTACTGACCTACAACGTCCCCACTATAGGGATGAGCATCAGGTGAAAAGCAGACAGAAGAACCAAAGCCACTGCCTAGTGAACTTCACGACTGGTGGGAGAACTCAGGAAACCAAAGCCCAAAGCCTCGTGTAGCCCAGCCCTGCTTGGGATGCGCCCTGGGCTCCTCACGTGAACCCCTCCAGAACAGCAGATGGCCAGTGAAGGCCTGGCTTGCAGGATAGAGCCCTTTGAGCACATCACAGGGCTTCTCCGAGTTCTCATTTTTTTTCCACCTAGGAATGAGATGCAGTGGGTTACCTGGAGTGATGCTTCCTATCTCAGTAAACTCGGTGCTGGATTAGAACCCAAGGTGCAACCACTGAAGACTCTGAAAGGGTGGAGATGGGAAGAGGTTGCTGGAACTTACTGTCAGAGGCTGAGGGTAACTGGAGGGGCCAACCCTATGCAGGAGCTGCACTGTTTGGGGCTGGAGCTTGGCTGTGGGTCAAAATGGAAAAGCATGCTTAATTCTCACAAGCACCAGGCTTTAGCCAAGATTCTTAGGATGCAGCTGTGGCATGTTGGAAAGAACACTGGCTCCGGAGTTCAATGACATTTGAACACTTGGAGCTGCAGGCTGCAGTCAGAGGTCCTTATTCCATGAGCTCTGAGCTTTTCCTAACCTGTAAATCAGGAATAACACCAATTCCGTGAGTTACTGTGGAAATTAAATGAAGATACGTAGCAACATTTAGAACAAGTGTGCATAATGGTAATAATAAGACTTACGAGCGCGTTTTTATTACTTATCATATGCCAGCATGATGCCAAACACTAATATGCTATCTCATTTAATACTTTCAGTGTTTTCCTAGGAGAGAGAATCAATTACTATTTTTACAGAGAAGGAAGCAGAGAGTTTGAGTAACTTCTCATGGCACAGAGCAAGTATGGAGCAGAGCTAAGAGGCCAAGCTATGTTCCCAAGAGTCCTGCTTGCTCATGCCTATTGTGGTCAGCTCCTACTTCCTGGGGTGAGCAAGGCTCCCCGGCTGGGCCTCAGCCTTCACATGTGTAGACGGCCATGATGGAGGATCAGAGCAGCCCAGCTCCTGAAGTTCAATGGATGCACAGTAAGCACTCAATAACGAGTGTTTATTTATTGCTTCTGTTTACAGCTCTATTCCCAAAGTGAATTGTTTGTTTAAGTAAGGAGCATTTACCTTTATTACAGTCATTGGTAAATAAAATTATATTTGCATTTCCACAAATATGTATGAGTTTAATTAGTCTTGCAATTTGTACAGAAGAGCCAGTCCAGGAAACACATTCATGAGCTCACACGTCTACCCTAGGCAAAAAGCCCTTTCCAACAAGCACCATCAGGATTAAATAATTTATTCATTCATAAATAGTTATTGATCACCAACCCTGTGCCAGGCATGGGTCTAGCTACTCAAGACACAACAATGACCAAGGCAGAGAGAGAGAATCCTGGCTCTCCTGCAGCCTACATGAGGAGAGGAGGTAATAAATTAGAAATAAAAATTAAGCACCTGATCATAAATCCTGAGCTGAAAATTAAAGTATATGGATAGAGATTGAATGAGTAGAGTACTGTATACTGTCCGCTTTCAAAACCGACAGTGAAACCAAGACCCAAACAAGCCTACATGGAAGGAAAAACACTTGAAGTGGAGAGAACTGCAGGTGTGAGGACCACGAGACAGAAAGAGGTTTCGTGTGTTCAAAAAACAGAAGGACCTGCTTGTCAAGAGCATCCGGCAGGGAGCAAGAGGGAAGGAGGAAGGGAGGGGGCAGGTTGTGTTAGACCTGGCCGGTGAAGAGGCTAAGGAGTCTGAATTGTCTTCCACTAGTGAGAAACATCAGAAGTTGCATAGTCTTCTGCCCATCTCACAAAGATCTTTCTGGCTCCAGGAGGCTGGAGAAGGACAGGGGGTTAGGATATGTGGCTAGTAGATCACGTGTGCCCTGAGAGGAAATGGAGGAACCCACTCAGTGCGTGAGTGCTGCCATTCACGGGGAAGGAACACATTTGAGGGATGGGTAGTCCAATGTTTGTGTTGGCTACGCTGAGAATGGGAGACCTGTTAGGTTTCCAAGTAGAGGCACTGAGAAAACAGTGCATAAAGCACCTGGAGCTCAGAGGGAAGAGCTAGGCTGGAAAAATATGAGATCAGGGTGTCACGGTATCCAAGGCCATGCATAATCGAGCAAGTGAAACTAGGCTCCATAGATGGGATTCTTGCTGTTCCTCCAAGTGGTCTGAGCATCACTTAGGTCATAGCCTGTGCAGTGTGTACTGTAAGGTTCACGCATGCGTGGACGCACCCCTCTTTTCTCTGAGCCCCTCGCTCCACCTCCAGGCAGCTGCCCCGAGCCACAGTGCTAACCCTTAGTGATGAGTACAGCCTCATCCACACCACCTCCCGAACTCAGGCCCAGTTGTGTCCTTCCCATACTGATACCTAAGTGCCCCATGCTGCAGCTTCATTCCCTCCAGCTTTTGCCAGTGCCACTGCTGCTGCCCTCTCTTGGAATGCTTGTTTTCCAGGATGCCAAGGCTGCATTCCACCCAGGAGGGAGAGCTGCTGTCCAGGGGTGAGTCAGCCGATTCACAGTGGAGATGTAGGTCACCAAGCTCCGGCCTGGCTGCCCTGCTGTGGAAGGCTAAAGCCTTCCTACCCTGCCTGCCCCCCCAACCCTGTGTTCTTGGGGCCCACATACCTCTGCCCTGGCTTCAGCCAGCCTCCAGACCCTAACCTTACCAGCTCTTCTGATTGGCCCCCAGGGCTACTACCAGATGCCCTGAGCAGACTGCTAGCTCTTTTAAAGTAGAAGAAAGAAATACTAACAGAAGAAATGGGAGAGGAGAGAACATGATTCGCTACGTACATATTAGATACGTAGTCAGCATTTCTGGGAGACTACAAGCCTGAGAGGCCTGGAAGACAATGTGGGAGATGAAGGTCCCCAGGCCCCCGAAGAAGGCAAGGAAGAGCCTGCATCCCAAACCACTTTCCCCAGACATGCCAAAGCCAAACCCTCTTTCATGTCATCTTTAGAGATACTGTTAGGTCACCAGCCCAGTGTCAGAAAAGCGGTCTTCAGAGACCCTTGTAAAGAATCATGAGTGACTGTAAAGGACAGAAGATAATGAGAGCCACACAGATGTAAATATGTACACACTGTCGGTTGTTGGGCAGTAATAATAAAACCATGTCTATTCGTGCTTGGACATTCCAGGCCTGAAGTGCCTATATTACCTCATAAACCTCAGTTCATCCTCAAAATAATCCTGTGATGTAGCCAATGGCATAGCCACCACCACAGGTAGCTGTCTATAATTACACTTGAATTAATTTTATTCAGGTGTAATCAAAACTTCCATCTTTCCATCTCACTCGCTGTATTTTCAGTGCCCCGTGGTCAAAAGCGACTATTGTGCCAAGGTGCCAGGGGCTCACAACTGTAATCGTACCTACTCTGAGAATTGCAGTTCAAAGCCAACCTCAGCAGACAAGTCTGTGAGACTCTTACCTCCAACTGAACAGAAAGGAAACCTGGAAATGGAGATGCGGCTCAAGTGGTAGAGTGTCAGCCATGAGCAAAAAAAAAAAACAAAAGCCAAGGAAGAGTTCAAGGGTCGAGCCCAAGCGCCAATTACTAGCACTAAAACAAGCAAACAAAAAACCCCACAGCCACCATCCATTTCTCCTCACAGCAGGTCTCCAACCTGAACCTGTGAGACATGACGTGTTGAGCACAGCACACACTGGCACCCGGCGACTGCAGAGCTGGCTGGGCTCAATGTAGCTCTATGTCGATGCCCAGCATCACCAAAATACTGGGCTCGTATCACTCGCTAAGGACAAGCTGATCAAAGCTTGAAATTCAAAGTATAATTTCTACCATTGTAAAGTTGAAAAATCCTAAATGAGACCCACCGTGTTGGAGCCCAGCCCGGTGTAGCCACTGCTGCATTAGACAGTTTGTGGGGTCTTCGCAGAACACTTCCTTCCTGTGGCACGTTCTGTCAGACAGCGCTGTTCTAGGCTGCGGGGAGTGGGGACAGCACTGAGCCCCGGGCATACACACGCCAGCACTAGTGGAAGCAGGCACGAGGTGTTCACATGTGACACCAGGGCATGGGCAGAGATGCGTATGTAGGCGATTGTGTGTGCATCTAGTCCTAGGCCTTGGCTTCTAGGCATCCGACCTGAAGTGTTAAGAATATTACAGCTCTAGAATTCAGTCTGAGTTCAAACGCTCGCCCTCCCATTTTCTAGCTGTGTGACTTTAGGCGAGTGGTTTAACTTCTCTGTGCCTTGGCTTTCTATTTATAAAATGAAGATAATAGAGCCATGCTCCAGGGTTATTAGGAGCATTACATGAGATATTACGTGCAAAGCTCTCGGCGAGCCTTCAGCACACTCCGAGCTATTAATAAACCGTTACTGTCGTTTCCAGGAGCAGCTTGTTTGCTGCACTGGGATGGGTTTGGAGAGGAGTCTGCATGTGAGGCAGGCGTGAAGAACTCTGATAAGACACAAGGGTTGCTTCACACCTACCACTATTTAGTGAGGGAGTTGTTGGGTGGGGCTGAGGTGCAGCCAAAGAGACAGCCCGAGCCTTGGGAACCAGGCCTGGGGCAGAGCCTGGCAGTTGCTCAAGGAAGTGCACTGCTGGGTGGCAGGAAGGCAAGAGGAGTTTAGCAGTAGCCTGTTGTTTACAACCCAGATCTTCCTGTCTGCGCCCTCCTCGGAAATGTGCTGCTTGGCTGGGGAGCCAGAGAGAGCGAACCACCAACCACATGCTTAACTGCTTCACAATGTCAAAATTGCTTTCTATCTACAGCAAAACACCCAGACAGTTATTCCCTCACACTCTGCCCTCTAGGATCTAAAGTCTCACCTGGGAGATGAGACCACACCACAAGCGACAACTGGAATGAAAAAGAACCCGAGTAGGAGAGGTTCTTGGGGGAAATCTCGAGTCCAAGACAGCCATTAGCACACAAATCAGTTCAACAAGTATCTGTGGAGAGTCTGTTCTGTGTGCAACCAGCTACCATCATGGGTGCTACAGGGAGGGTCAGTTAATAGATGAGAAGAAAGAGAGAGCTCTGCTTCCGAGAGTTGAGAGACTACGGGAAGAGGCCTAAGGCCTTGGCAGCCGGGGCCAGGTGTACATTGTCCTGGGTGCAGAGACTGAGAATAAGAACTCACATTTGAAATGGACTGAAGAATGTGTGAAACCTTACAGAGAAAGTAAAATGAGGTAGACAGTTTACCCACGCAACTAGCAATGACTAGAACCAGACGTGAGGTCCTTCCACCATGGAAAGATAAAGAAAAGGAATGCTTCACCATGCACATAATACACATAGTGGGGCTTCAGAAAAACACTAGGCCCAGGCTCTGGGATAAGGGATAAGAGATAAGCTACCTTCTCCTGCTCAGGAAGGTCCCACCCACACAGGCTAGTGGCTGCCTGTGTTTTCATATGTGGCCAGCAGAGGGCACCAGGACCACTACACAGCCTGGCCATAGAGTTGGCCGCTTTAGTTAGGCATTCAGAGACAAACCACTGCACACACACACACGCACGTGCACACACACACACACGCACACACACACCTGCATGAGTGATCATAGCTGAGACACCAGTTGGCGGAGCCACTTGGACAGTCTTCATGTAGAGATGGCGCTCTACCATAGCATGTTTTGAGTAGACATTCAGACAGTCAGTCTACATCTGGCACATCCATAAAAGTGGTACCTCCGGTTAAATAAAAGAGGGTTCCTCCCCAAGAGGACCTTGTGCCTGGTGTGACATAAAATTTGTCTGCTTTCTTTAGTTTCCTTTTGGCCAAGGCAGAGGAACAGGTCTCTCCAACTAGCATGTTTAGGTTCATCTCTAGATCTTTAATAGCCAACCTGGGCCTGTCAGGCTGCATGTGGAACAAGGAAAAGACCACAGCCTAAAACAGTCCCCAAGACCAGCAATTTCTGTGTCCTTTTGCAAATGTGCAACAGAGGAATCTGTTGATATATAGGCCCAGCCAGAAAGGAGCCACCTAGCTTAAGGCTAAGGCCATTCACTTTCATCCCGGCTTGTCCTTTTGCCAGAAGACACACCCAAGTCCTCTGAGAGAACTCTTCCCTTGAATAAAGGCTGCATTCCCATCTGGGAAGTGCAGTCCAGCCTGCACTTCTGTTCACTTCAGTCCAGCCTGAAGTGAAATGTCTCAAGCTCTAAAGATTAGGTTGAACTGGGCTGTTCTTGTTGCTCTGAGAACCAGCAATGTCTGGTCAGTACCAGTTTGGAGAATGATGATAGTAAGAGAAGCAGATTCATGGGAGAAAGAGGTAAGGAAGCAGAAGACAAGAACTGAGTGGCCAAAAGGATGTCAGGGAAGCTGGGCTAAGGATGGATGACCAGCAGCCTGGCCAGGCCCGCAGCGGGACATTCTAGGGGATGGGTCCCTTCAGGGACTCATGGATCTTGTGAGGTCACTTGTCATTGTACCCTGACTAAGCAGAGTGCCTCCTCTTGGCCCATCGCAGCAGAGTACAAGTTGGAGTAGGGGGTGTCATCCATGCCCTTTCTAGCTAAAGGACCTTTATGTACAAGAATGTACATGACAGCCACAGCAAGCCTAAGGCCCAGGCATCTGAAGGAGCCTGTGGCTTTATGAAGCAAGGATACAGGTGACAGCCGATGTTGGAGGAAACAAGTGTAGAACATGATAGGATTTGTCTGGCTGGGGACCGGGCCTAGGGCTTTGTAAGGCCACTGTGTCAGGTGAGCCACACCTCTTCAATGTGTATTTCTATAGCTATCAAACCCCAAGAAGCATGCCCTGCCTGGATCCCCTCACACAGGTGTTATGATGCTCATGTGGAGAAAAGGGACGCACACCATCTGGGTGTCCTTCCTGTGCAGATCTGGAGCTGGGGACAGCTCGCTCAGAGCTAGGAAGATGGCTGCTGTTTAGTCAGCTCCCTTTGGGGAAGAGGCAAAGGAAGCAGATGCAGAGAGACAAGATTCCAACACCAGGGAAGAAAGAGTTTCCAGCTATCCAGGTTCCAAGCCACCCTGATACCTGTCCCCAGGGACTCTGGAAGACTGCCAGCCCCACCCAGGCCGTAATGACCCCAGTCTCCAGCTTTCCTGGGGGGGGCTATTTGCTGTGTCTGTCCCACCCAGCACCCCTCTAGAGAACGTCCTCCCACCTCCTCCATTGCCGCAAACAGCTGTGATTCAGAGAGTCATTTCCAAGGAAACCAAAAAAGAAAAGAAAAAAGAAATCACAGCATCAGGGGAAATTGCAACCACAAAGCAAGTGGTTCCAGAGGAGCCTCCACAGTACCCAGGAAGCAGCGTTGGGCTCCCGGCATTAGAAGCACCGGCCTCATGGGACAGATGCAAACAGGACACATACATAGGGTGTAGTGGGAGAGGTGGATGTTTCTCCAAAGCGGAAATGAAAGTGACCAGTAACATTTATAGTTTAGCCAAAGGGCTTTTGCAACTAGGGAAACAGAGAGAGACAGAAAGACAGACAGAGACACAGAGAGAGACAGTGTTAGCGGGGCTTTTTGCTAACTTCTCTTCTCTACATGGCCAAACTGGATTCAGTGAGGGCCCAGCCCAGACCACCTTGAGTTCTGGGATGGCAGATGCTTTCTCTTGGTAGCTGCCTTACCCAACAGTCTTTAGACCTGGTTTGAGTTCCATAGGTAGAACCGGTTTCCTCAAAGTTCACGATACATAAATATGCTCTTAAATACTACACCTGTATAAGTGAGCTAGATAAGGTCTTTACTCTACCTGCATGAGGATGTGCACTAGGCCCAGTGCTGAAGAGCTGACTGCTCTTCAAACCCTCACTGTAGCTAAGTAAGTTAGGTCCAGGGTGAGAGGTGGTTGGAGGAGACGTGATCTGCTATCCCAGCCTGGAGCAGGAATAAGAATGATGATTTTCAGAATTTGTTCTGGAGGGTGGTGTCAGACTTATTTTAATGTTGAATGACAAGGGGAAAAAAAGACATAAATAAAATCCACAAGGTATGTACTCTCTCATAACTTTTAATAAAGAGTCTGATTCTGCCAGGCATCAGTGGCTCACGCCTGTAATCCCAGATACTCAGGAGGCTGAGATCTGAGGATTGCAGTTCAAAGCCAGCCCAAGCACAAAAATCCCTCAGACCCTTATCTCCAGTGAACCACCAAAAAAATCAGAATAAAGGTGTGGCTCAAGTGGTAGAGCACAAGCCTCTAGAATCCTCCATAGGCAGATCCTTCATGGAGAAAAACTGGGAGCAGGAAGGTAAGCCATCGCTCGCAGGCCACATGGCAGCTAGGTCCCCAGAGCCTAGCTGAAGCAGCTCTCTGCCAGCCTGCAGTGTAGACTGCTCAGATCTCCAGGATATAGCACCTCAGGTCCTCTCGTATGAGGCAGTGTTCCCCAGCCCTGGCCCCAACAGCCTGTGGAAGGGACTCTGTGAACACCCAGCTCCTCAATCTCCTCTCTGTTTCCCTGTGAGATGGTTTCACCATCCATGTGATGGGCCAGAGTGGATGGTGGGCAGCAACTGCCTTCATTCCAGTCCTCTGCCTTGCCTTCCCTCTCTTCCCCTCCCTCCCTCCCTCTCTTCCCCTCTGGCCCTGGGGATGTATTTTGCATCCTTTAAATGAT
This sequence comes from Dipodomys spectabilis, assembly GCF_019054845.1. Taxonomy (NCBI): domain Eukaryota; kingdom Metazoa; phylum Chordata; class Mammalia; order Rodentia; family Heteromyidae; genus Dipodomys; species Dipodomys spectabilis. The sequence continues at coordinate 16,594,361 of NW_024870701.1, read as the reverse complement.
CTTGTTTATTCTATGTGTCGGAATATAGTTATCTGAATATTAATTATGGCTTTAGTGAAGTTCATCGGCTGAATGCAGGAATTGAGAATTCCTCCTTCACTTTCAGCCACCTGCTTTGATTTCTCTGTTTATCTGCTTGACTGAGCTGAAATCAGTTTCTGTAAGTGAAAGTCGGCTGCTTGGAGCAGATGTTAATGCTCAGAAATAGTGTACGGTCTGCTATTAGCATAAGTAGCATGATGCTAATAAATAGAGGTGAGTGAGGCTGGTGGCAATAGCAATGATGGCGATTGAAGGACAGCAGCCTGCCTGGTGAGTAAGCCCGGGCCCTGCCAAGAAGAGAAAGCCTGGGTGCTGGGCACCTTCTGCCCAACTGGCCACGCCTTCCCCATCCCAACACCCCAGTATACAGCCTGCTGGGGGCTGATGATTAATGACAGCAAAGACTATAACCAAATTGTAGTGCCATTAGCACCAAGTCACGACTGACAACTAGATACATCATCTCTGAGATTTCTATCCAGCTAACTAATTTAACTACGTGAATACGGGAAACGCTGTGCTGATGCCATAAGGCAAATATTGCCAATACCCGAGAGCCTGTCAGTAACGAAGGAGATATGGGGAAATCCATCAAGGCCCAATGGTCAGGGTCAGCGGATCTGTCTTTATAGAGTTTGGGCTTCAAGGCGTTGAAATAATTCCACATTCACCCTCAGCCAGGCAGAACCCAACAAGCAACCCCTGATACGGACATGACCAGGTTTTCTTCTAAGTCAGAGGATAGATTTGATCAAGGCTCCCTCCCACCCCCAGACTCCTCCCTCTCTGCAGCTCTCCATTCTCTCCAGGAGAGGGACTTGCAGGAGATACAGGTGGGCCTCCCTCCTCGCCAGAGCTGCTCTCGAAATAGTGAATGCAAATTGTTATTATCTTCCTTTTTTTTAATCTTTTTTTTTCTTTTTTACGATGAATCCTATTTGAAATGTGCTGTGTTTGCTCATCAGCAGAGCCTTATAAGGAATCCTTTTAGAACTGAAAGAATTCTTCTGCCTTGTGAATAGTTGCCCTTTAATTCATCTGGTTTATGAGCTAGAGGGTCCCAAACGGCTATGTTTCTTAAAGCCAGCCCCTGCAATCGCTGTTGATTTATTCTCTAACTGAGACAGTCCCAGATGCAGGTCTCCTCCACTGCCTTCTGACTATCGTATAAGCCAGGGGCTACAAGGGCTAAGGGAATGGGACATTGGCTTCATGATAGACACCCTACATTCCCTGTCCGGCTGCCTTAGTGGAAGCAGAGAATGTTTATAGACTCTATGTTAATGGGTGAATCCAGTCCCCTGCCTGGGGTTTCCAGCCCACATCCAGGGAATTAGGACACATTCATGAAATAATTTGGTTTTTTAATTGTAAAAATATTGTACAGAGAGGTTATAGTTACATGAACAGGGTAATGAGTACATTTCTTATCCAGCATTGTTGTCTCTTCCTTTGTTTTTCCCCTACCATCCCTTCCCTCCCACCTCCTCAGCTACACCCTCCTCCCCTCCCCCCCCACCTAAATTGTAAAGTTTGTTTTTCAACATAGCATCTTGTACATTTCATTGTTGCAATGGGTCAATCTGTATCCATATTTAAACGATTTGTTTTGAAAGCAGATATTATTCTAGGAAAATTCAAAATAAACCAGCAATGGGAAAGCAACATTGGATATAAGCAATTGTGTAGCTCTTCTTGGTACCTGCAGCCATGTACCTGTCATAAGTGCACGGGGCCTGGAGCAGAGGAGACTGCTTGCTGGAAGGCTCTGTTCTGGAAGTAACCGCCCACGCCAGTAAGCTCAGAAGACAGTAATGGCAACAACCCAGATAATTCTGGGAAATCTCACTTCCGCAAGCTATAATCCAGATAATGGAGATGGGAAGAAAGACTTTGGTGCATGGCCCCCTTTTTTTCCAGAGCAGGCTCTAAAACAGTAACTTTAGGTCACTGTTAATTACCTAATAGATTAAAACATGCTTCTTGTATAGTACATTATCTCTTTTACATAGTTCTCTCTTCTCTTTTCTCTCATGTAACATTTCTCACTGCTTTCGGGTTGTAATAGAGCAGGAAACACTATCCCAGTTGACAGATGAGAAAACTGAGTTTAAACATCATCGTTGAACTTGAATTATAAATATGAGGCTATTGTTTCTACTGACAATAAGCCAAGTTCATTTTTTTTGCCAGACACTTAACAACTGTGTCACCTGACTCTTTTATTTCCTGCATTATCTTCCATAAAATAAAAAAGTAAAATTGGCGACCTGTAAACGCTAATCTGTCTATGTCAGATGCAAGGCATGCATTCTGTCGTCTTTCTCAAAGAAGCTATTAGCATTTCCCTTCATGAGCTATTCTTCCAAAAGCTGGTTCTGACGTAAATGGGTACAGTTTCCTCAAAAGATAACTTGGATCCCTCTATGCATTATTCCACAAACTCTGGGCAGGGGTTACCAAGGTGACTGAGAGGCAGTTCCCTGCCCTTAAAATACCTACAAAGAAATCAAGCACAAAGCTTCATTTTTCCCAGACTTTCACAGAAACACACATTCAAAGTGCTCAGAAAAAAGAAAGACCGTCTCCTGAGGGGGTGTCTTGGGTTGCAGCTACATGGGGTGTCCTTCGATCTTGGCCTTGATGAATGGATATGATTGTGAAATTCAAAGATCAGCAGAAGTGTCCTCCACCAGGAGAAAGCAGTTTGAGTAATGATGTTGAGATCTTGGGGAACAGTGTGGGGGCCTGCCCAGGCTGGCGGCAAGTCCTCTGGTAGACATGATGGAAAAGGGGCTGGCATGTATCTTCAGAGGCCTGGTGGGCAATGGCCAATGGGCAGGGACTGCACACTCAAGCCCTTGTTTGATATTTCTCAGGACTGACTTACCCCACAGAGGCTCTAGAGGAGGTTTATCTTCAGTCACTACTCCACATTGACCAATGCCTTGGCCTTCGGGCAGTTGTAGCCAGATCTCAGGGTACAGGAGGCCTGGCTCTTCTCATTCACGGCTGCATCCTACATTCTGAAAGCCACCTGGAAGAGCTCCTCCATCTTTGCCCAGAGGAACACTGTCTCCCACGTGGAAACCCTCCCTTCCCAAGACATCCTATTGGTTCTTAGCCCCACCCCACACAAGTCCTCCTCTACTTCTGCAAAGGTTTTGCTTAAAACAAACTGCTCTTATTAAATAAATAATTGATTCCTTTCCCATTTTTTATTAATCAAAGGCTAATCAGCTGCAGATCAGCATGCAGCAACCAGTGTTAGCCATACAGAATGGATATAATTCTTGCTAAAAGCAGCAAGGTCCTATTTTTGTCATTCCCCCCCTCACCCTTCCTAAACAGTCTCATCAATGGGGATTTGTGCAATCTCCAGGTTTTGTGAGAGAACTGACATTTGGGGGTTCCAGGCTGGCAAGCTCAGCTAAACAATCCCCATATTCTAGAGGCTCTGGAAGGAGGTCATTTCAGAACCAGACTTCTGCACTGCACTAGAGGGATGAGTTGTTAGAGAGCAGCAACACTAAGGTAAACCCAAAATAAGAAAAGATTGTTAAGGCAGATAGTCGAGGACTCAGAAAGTCATCCTGGTTAGAGATTCATCCTGGAACCTATCCTGACTTGGGGCTTAGCATCCTTAGGGTTCATCCACAAACAAGACACTATCCTTCACCTGTGCTACTTCCTGGCTTAAAGATACCCACACAACATCAGGGTGCCACACCTGAGACAGATGCTTATCAATCCTTGTGTTTAAAAACCTGCTGACTCCCCACTCCCTGTATTTATTGATCCCAAATGAAGAAAAAGTCTATTAATAGTAAACAGAGAAAATGAGGGTTGTCAGGATAGAGCTACTTGGGTATTATCTCCTGGGAAGATGACCATACAGGAGCAGAAGGAGGAAGAGTAAACAGAGTAATGGCTCTGGAAAGTAAAAGGAGCCCTCCAATCTCAACTTCCCACTCTCCATTTTTACAAAATCATGCAGGGAAGGCAAGTGGAGGTTGTATGTTTTGTATCTTCTGGGGTCACAGAGATACTGATTCTTGCTTGGAGACTCCTATAATAAGAGATGGTAATAGTCAGGGCCCAGCCCTATGTACTAGGGAAATGTCTTTCTGCCTGCTGGTACTCAACAAGAAACAGAAGAGCTGGATAATTCAGCACAGATACTAGACAAATCCTTTAGCCCCTTTTTGCCTCAGTCTCCTCCTCCGTAAAATAGGCACAATCAGAGTTATAGTAAAATCATAATTACGATTTTACGCCCACCCCAAGTACAAGAGTGCTGAGCCAGGGCTAGGAAGTGGTTTGGCTCGCTACTCTCCCTCAGGATAGCTTTCACACAGGTCAAGTAGTGCTGCAACACAGATGTGATGCTCTGAGAGGCGCTTGTGGCCATCGCTGTGAGCAGACCACACCTCAGACCCGCAGGACTGCCCACAGCAGCCTGTCAGGACTGAGGACTCACATCTCAGAACCTCCAGACCCTGCTTTGCAATGACAGGATTGGAAGCAGTGTTTGAATGTACCTTTATTTCTGGTATCCTCCATGAGCTGTCTCATGCAGTGGCCTCGATGTGCTGTATCCAGCCAGAGCTGAGCTTCCTGAGGTCAAGGCCAGGGTTTTCAGTCTCATGGACCCCTTCACTCATACATTCAGGGACAGAGGACAGAATGGCACCACTGTGTCCTGCTCTCCAGGCATCCCCTTAGCATCAGAGTCAGGGTCACCCATTCAAATACTTCTGAAGACCAGATACCTGCATCGTATCACCTACTCTCCCACAAACACTAGAATGCAACTACTGTTAGTAGCTGAAGCACAAAGTACTCAAGAGGCTCACTCAGAACATACCCAACTATATCATCTCTCCACCTGAGTTGACCTACCCTAGTGTTTCAGTCCACAAACAAGGATGCAATTGGGAAGTGTGAAAATACAAAGGGATGAACTAAGAGCAGATGGCTTGATTGTTATTATCTACCTGAAATTATGACCATTAGACTCCAAGTTACTAGTTTTCAAAAGAAATAACAGCAAAGAGGCAGCCTGGTAGAGTGAAGGGGAAAAAAATGCTGCTGAATTATAAAAGTACAGCCTTGAGGGTTTTTTTTAATTATTAATATTATTAAAAATAACACATTCATATGGTAAAAACTGCAAAGGGGGTATACAGTGAAGTGTGATCTTCCCTCCTACGCAAGACCCCAACCCACTCTCCAGCAGGCACAGCTTCCTGTATATTCTTCCAGAAATACATCAAGAATAGACAGACACATGCAAACACACCCACATATCCTTTCTGTCGTGGAAATGAGGATGTGCTTTCCACACTGCTGTGTGCCTTGATTTGGGGCTTTGCAGTGTATCTTGCATCTTTCCAGATCTGTATGCACCAGAGCCTATTTCATTACACTTAGTGGCTGGGTAGTATTCCACTGACCAGGTCTCCACTAATTTACATATCTACGCCCATCTCCACTTAAGATATAAGCCCTTCTCCATAAAGATATTCCTCGTTTTTTGTCTTGTCTCGAACTACACACAGCCAACATCCTTGTGGGCATACATCTGATATATATCTAATTCCATCTGTACAGTAAGTTCTTATAAGCAAATTGATCTTGATATCTTGAATTGTTTAGTGCCATTTGGTACCGAAGACATTGTGCTAAATTTAATCCCTCATTAAATCTTTTTCTGTTTCCATAGATCCTTATTAACATGTATATTACCAGAAAATCCTATTGGCCAAGACTTGGGTTCTCAGTTCTCCTGGACCCTATTGCACTTTGCTTGGTGAGCCTCAGTTTCCTCACAAGTGAGGGCTGGGTTAGCTGCCCCCACCCATCTGTGACTTTGAATATCTAGCAAGTATCTGTCATGTGTTAAAACTGTGCTGGACCCCAGGTTTAAGTTTCACTAGCCTAAGGGGAATGAAAATCAGGTCGAGAAGCTAAGATGTACCCAGAGATTTAAGTAGCAATTTGGAATAATCTGGAATCAAGTGCTAAGTTGTGCAATTGAGTGTGCAGAAAGTCACAGGAGAGTGATCAGAGGCCCCGCATTCAGGGCCACCCTGGAGTAGGCACAACCTGTAAGGAAGGAGGAGGAGCATGCATAGAGGTGGCTGGTTGTGACAGCAAAGAACAACTTGCCCAGCCCCCACCCAAAACCTGGAAAGTCAACCTCTCTCCCCATCACCCCACCAGAGTCTGCTTTGCTTGTTGCTCACCATGGACTGAAACAGGAGTGAAACATCAGGTTTGTCTCAGAGCATGGTTTGATGTTCCGGTTCAGTGAGGCTCCATTCCCATCCCAGCAGCTTCGCTAAGTACTGCGTTCTTTGTGGAAACATTGCTGTAGTTTACTGTTCTGCGGGGAAAACTACTACACATAAACCTTGATTAACCCAATTCTCAGAAAATGGAGGATTCTAATTAACTTGGTTTTCTGACTAATGGAGGGTAAAAGGGTTTGAGGGGGTTCAACTCATCCCAAGAATGATTTTATGAAGCTTGAACTCCTGTTCTGCCTGAGTCAGTCTAGGCTGGAGATACTCTCTAACACTGGATTCAAACTTGAGGCCAGAGATGCCCAGATCAGCCTGATGATCACTAAAGTGGATATCAAGAAGTACAGGTCGCATCCTTGGTTGGCAATGACTCTACTTCTTTTTGATACTTGTGCTCAGTGATGGGTGGTTTTGCTGATCTTCCTACAGAGGGTGGGGCTGTGGAAAGCCATGGTAATGGGTTGGGGGCTCATTAAGTTGATGTCCTATTCTTTGGGGGTTATATAAATTAGCTGTATTAACTATGATTTGTTACTGCTAGAGAGGATCCTGGCCCAATGATCATCTTACAGATAAGGAAATGGGAGTAAGGCCTGACATACACAAAGGCTTACCTGGTGCTCTGAAAGAATTGCTATGGTGTCTACACCCTACACCCTACAAATCCATGCTCTTTCACCATAGGATTTGAGACTTGTCCATTGTCCTAGAGCCTTTGAAGGGAAAGTTAGGGTTTAAACTAAGGTCAATAGACACTCAAACCTCTGCCATTAGAGTCTCAGAATCCTAGATTACCACCCCCCCCCATCCTATATTTTGGAATCTCCTTATCAGGAAGGGACCTAGAGTCTGCATTTGAAAGTACCCAACAGGATCTTGAGGCAGTTTTTGATGTCAAAGGTCCTCTCTACAACAGGCTGCCCTCACTGATCCAGGGAGGAGACCACTCTTAGAGAATCAGCCTACTTTTCCACAGGTAGTCCACTCCTCAGGAAGCCAACCTGAAAACACTGACTGCTGGCTAGATGAACTTCAAAACCCAGAACCTCTACAAGCTCCAAAAGGTCAGAAGGCAGATTCACAGCCAGGTCAATGCAAACACAAAGTTTGTCTCCTCCAAGGGATGCTTTGTGAGTTGAAATAAAATGTACCCTCCAATACCCTTAAAGATTGCTGCACATTGAGACTGGAAAAGAGTCCAAGCCTTGGCCCTACTGCCATCTGTCTATGTGATATTCCGTTGCCATTGGTCTTCCATATATAAAAGGAAGATACAATAATTTCCACCCCACTTCCCTCCTAGAGCTGTAGGAGTAACTGAGGTCAGCAGCATTGAAATTTTAGCATGCCACTGAATCCCCTGGAGCTCTTGTTAAACGCAGATGGCTGAGACCTACCTCAGAATTCAAATTCTATAGGCAGTATTTCTAAGTTTCCCAGGCAGTATATCCACTACCTGGAGGTAGTGGCCACACTTGGAGATCTCATGGGCAATATGATTGTGAACAAAAGATTTTTGTTGAAGGGATTTTTATCGCTAGTCTAATGGTTGTAAAATACCGGATCCTTCTTTAAAAGTGGAAATGTACCATTTCCTCTCTCCCACTTCAGATCTGATCACTTTAAATGTTCACAAACTGCATGTATGTGTATGTCTTTCACCTTTTTTCTAATTTTATTTTTGTTCTCTTTAAATAGTTGTCACAAAGGAATTACCATTCGACAAATCAGTTTATGACTGCGGTGTGTCTTGATTGATGTCACCCTGGAAGTGTGTTTGTTTGTTGTTGGTTTTAAATAAATGTATAGATGGATTCGTTCATCCCCCCAGTAACCCTTACAACATCCTTCTTTGGCTTCCCACACCACAAGAGACATAGGAAAGGAAATGTTAAAATTCTCACTTAAAGCCACAACACAGCTCCCCCTCAGCCAGCACCTATACAAAGCTACCCACAGCTTTTCTCCCTTCACTCACCCCAGAAACCCACCCACCAGGGCCCCTTCCAGCACAGCTGGTCCTCTCTGGGGGGGGGGGGGAATTCGCTATTGTGGGGGGGGGGGGCGGTATTCGCTATTGTCCGGAGTTAGAAGGCAATCTGAACAACAGTGGAACTCAAACACAAGTTCTTAACCCTAACTAAAAAGGGCCTGCTGTTGGTTCCAGTGGGTGAAAACGGATGTGGAAAGGCGGGACGTCTGCAGGGGAGGGCGCCCCTCCCTCTGTCCCAACTCCTTCTGTCCCACCAGGCCTGGCCCGACCCGGGGAAGGAAAGGGAAGCCCAGGTTTGCTGGGAGAAAAGGGAAATCAGGAGCCACCCTGTGGCCAGCTCGGGAGGAAGACCGAGGCAGGAAAACAGATTCACCCAAGCACCTAGGAAAGGAAGATGTGGTTAACAAAGAAAAGAGAGAGAGGTGGGGGGGAAGAGCCGGGGAGACCGAAGAAAAGGGGGAGGGCTGGAGGAGAGAAGCTGGGGGAGGGGGGGGGGGGTACAGACAAAGCGCCGAGCGCGCAGCGACCGCCCGCTGAGCTGCGCCCGGCCACCCAAGCGCCCCCGCCCCGTGCCAGCGCAGGTTCGGGCCCCCGCGGGGTCCCCGGGGTCCCCGCGCCCGCCGCACCGGGACACGGGCTTGGACCCCGCGCCCGCCGCACCGGGACGTGGGCTTTGACCTCCGGGAGCCGCGGCCCCGGGGCGCGCAGGGAGCGGACCACGGAGCCCCGGCGTGGCCCTGGGATTGGCCCCGCGGTCGCCTGGCTCCAGCGCGGACCCTTTCCTTCCCTTTCCTTTCCTTTCCTGTCCTGTCCTTTTCTTTTTTTCTTTTCTCTTTTTTCCCCTTCTTTCTTTTCCTTCCTTTCCTTCCTTTCCTTTTCTCTTCTCTTCCTTTCCTTCCTTTCCTTTCCTTTCTCCTTTCCTTTTTCTTTCCTTTCTTTTCCTGTCCTTTTCTTTTCTTTTTTTCTCTTCTCTTTTTTTCCCTTCTTTCTTTTCCTTCCTTTCCTTTCCTTTCCTTTTCTCTTCTCTTCTTTTCCTTTCTTTCCTTTCCTTCCCTTTCCTTTCCTTTTCCTTTTCCTTTTCTCTTCTCCCAACCCTTTCTCGCTCCGCACCCGCCCTTAATAGCTCCGTAATTGATTGGCCCCGCGTCCTATTTTCACCGCGGGCGGCCGGCGCCCGAGGTCGGGCTAATATCAATATTTCCCGCGGCTGCTCGGCGGTGTAGATCCTCCTGCTCCGGGCTGCCCCGCTGGCCCAGAATTTACCTTTGGTTTAACAAGAAGTGGGAGCTGAGTCAGGGATTAGGGCTCGTCAAGTCAAGGCAACACAAATTAAAAGAAGAAGACAAGGGGAGCGGGGAGGAGGGGGTAAGGTAGAGAGACATTCATCAGCACCGGAGCACAGCCACAGCCTGGGGTTAATTGTGGGAAAGGGGCGGGAGGGAGGGAGGGAAGGAGGGAGGGAGGGAGGGAGAGAGGCGCTCGAAGGAGGGAAGGGAGAAAGATCGGCATAAAAAAAAAAAAGGCATGCGGTTGGCATTCGAAGCCCTTAATCTTCCATTTTTCTTCTTACCCACTTTTGTCACCCCCTCAGCGACCTCCCCACACCACCGCCAAGATCACTCCTGTAAGTCCCCTCTCTTCCTTCCCCCTCCCCCCAGATTATTATCTGGTCCTTTTAAGGCAACCTTTTCCCTCCAAACGGATGAGACTCACTGAAGGAAAAGAGGAAAAACTAACATTTATGGAAGTGTGGCCATGTGCTGACATTGATAATCAAATATTATCCCATTTAACCTCCTGTCCCAGGAGACAGACTTCATGGGTTCAGGACAGGGTGTTTTTCCCCCCTGGGTGGTGTCCACAGCATCCAGGTGGCTTTGGGAGCTCATGCTCCAGAACTAGCTATGGACAGAATGGTCCTCAGAGCTGGGAGCCACCAGCTTTTTCTATCTTTTTCTATCTTTATCGCTGTTGTAGATGGTTTGATCATCATGACATGCTTTATTAAAGACAGTGCAGAAGCTCAAGTTTCACACTGGGATGAAGGATCCAAGGGGACTGGTGGCATGAGAATGTATGAGGTGAAAAGCTGGGGAGCTAGGAAAACTCCATAAATGAGCTCTTCTTCCCAGTCCGTAGAGGCTTGACCCCCACCCCAGGACCCACTCTGCTCATGGCTTGACTGTAGGACTCTGCCAATGACAGGTCTGAATGGTTCAGAAACACAGCCCAGCAGGTGCCTTGGGACCTGTATTCTCAGGCTAAGACTTCTTACCTTTGGCCAGGACTTTGGTGTGGCTTGAGTGTGGCTCAGGATTCCTGACCTGGGAGGGCAGATCAAGGCCAGAGACATCTGGCAGATACCAAGTGTCAAATGGTGGAGCTTCTTTTTCCAGTTCTCTGAGTACCCTGTCTAGGAGATAGAAGGTGGAAATGGATTTCCTATATCCCAAAGAACATCAGCTGGTCCCTCTAAGCCCTGCTTCTTGGTCTAGAAGAGGTCTGGAGAAATGAATGGATTCATATCAACTCTCACCTTGAGAGAGCTGTCTAGCATCTGAACCTCTTGAGACTTCTCCAGATCCATGAGTTTTCCTGTCCTTTTTGATACAGACTGCTAAATGGTCCGAACAAACCTATGTATACATTGTCAACCATGTGTCAAGCCTCTAGCAACACAGAAAGAGGAAGCAAGCGTGTGGGAAACAAGCAGTCCTCTACTAAAGCAACACAGAACAAGACAAGAAATCAGATATTGTTCTAGGGTCCCTCATGATGGAATTTCTGCAGTATTCAGAGATAAGGGCTTTTCTGAGGCTGGACTGATGTGGGATAGTTTCCTAGAAGGTGGGAAAGGCAGCAGAAGAATACAGTGCATGAAACAGGACGTAGATCAAATTGGGTGGGATAACCTGGGAAATTGTATGTTGTCCCATCAGGAGGGTTCTGAGAGGATCAGAGGAAACTGATGATCAGAGAGTATGCTCCAGGAGCTCCAGTGGATTCTGCCACTGCCTCATTATCAGGCAGAAGAACAATGGGACCAACAAGATGGCTTAGAGTCCATCTCAGACAAAATGCTACTGAAAAGGCCTCAGCTCCCTCTCTTATCCCTGCCCCTCAGCTTTTTCCTAAACCATCCTGTTAACATCAGGAGGAGGATGCATTGTACAGGATCAATGTATTGTCTGAACACACACACACACACACACACACACACACACACACACACCTCTAGTTAGACCAGATAGAGTACTGGTGGAGAGATGGCTAAATTGTCTCCTTATGATTAATTCATTCGTCTGAATCTCAGATTATCTTCTCTCTTGGTTTCAACTGAGGCTGGGTCTTGGGGGAAGAAAGGGATGTGTGTCTCTGACATCTGGAACTCATGGGTCAGAAACAAATGAGAAGCCACAATAGTCACTGTGAAGTTGTAGATTCAGATTGGTGTGGGGTCGTAGACATGGGAACAGTAAGGAACAGGGCATGTGGAATAGGTCAGGAGGAAATGGGACTCATTTAGAAAATAATTTAGCAGCTGCCCTTTGCTAAGATATGACTGTGTGCTACTTCCCTGGCTATTATTGTTTCATTCTGTGCTCAAATGTCCACCAAGAGAGAGGCACCATTTCCTCTTCTCCATTTACAACTGCAGAACACGGCTATAAGAGGTTATGAAAGGAAGCAAACAGGAGCCTCCAACACTTACTGGCAGCTGAGTGATGGTGACCTTCAGTTCCTAGGTGGGGTAGAGGGACAGCAAAAGTTTCTTAGAGACTTAGAAGAGAGAAGCTAGATTCCTCTGCACCAACCCCAGAGAGCAAGAGCAATGTTGTCCCCTGTTCACTGCGGCTGTCACTCCTCAAGCCCTCCTGCCTGTTGGCAGGATGAAGGACAGGCTTTCTGCAGGCAGACGGGAAAGGCCAGGGTCACTGCCAGCCAAGGTTCACCCAGCCGCTGCTCCTACCGCCCAGACGGCTCCTCTGATCCTCCACTGAAAATGTCACACAGGAGACAGGCACGCTCTGATCTTCAGAGAGCCACGGTACATCTGTGATGACATGTGGGTATCAAGATTTGCATATTTATTATAGATAAGCTGTCAAAATGTATGTTGTCAATTTCACCTTATACTCCAGATTTAATGGTGCACGGAAAGGACAGAAAATCTTTAATATTAATATTAATATGATTTTAGATTATAAGACCGCATTGTAGATATCAATCAGCCAACCCTTAAGGACATGTCACTCAAGTTGATATAGTTTATAGAAAATTAATGTAATCTATCCTGTCTGATCTATTACAGGGGGTACGAGGAGAGAAAAGAGAGCGTGGGTGCGTGGGACAGGGGCGGGGGGGGGAGGGCATTCCTCCTCTCCACACTTCTCCATACGTGCAAATTTGTGTTCGTGCATCACCAGACAAGGGAATCAGTATATTTTAGAGTTGGCATGAACCTCAGAGGACAGCTGAACCAATTCCTTTGCTTTGTTGTGAAGGAATGAAGATTCACAGAAGGGGAGACAGGGCCATAGTTGGTGGCAAAGGAGGAGGCTCCAGGCCTCCCTGATACACTCCTATTTCCTCTCCTACTCCTCAGATTGCAGCTTCATCTGTTCAGAGAATCCCAGGGGACTCTTCTCCATGGTAATGGGCCTGGAGAGCTTTGGTAATGTGAAGAGGACTTTACTGATGATTGCAGAAGTATTAGGAGAACCCCAAGGTTCCCACTGACCCCTTCCCCTAACCCAGCATTGGAATCCCTGGAACTCTGGCAATCACATTCTACTTACTATCGCAGATGGAACACCCACTACAGCCCTGCGATGCAGACTGAGCATCAAGAAATGGATGTCTACAGAAGATGGTTTCCTCTCAGGGGGAAAGGAAATCTCCAGAACACTGTAGGATCTAGACTGAAACCCTCTCTCCAAGCTTGAGTGGGTTCCATGGTGTGTGTGTGTGTGTGTGTGTGTGTGTGTGTGTGTGTGTGTGTGTGTGTGTGTGTGTGTGTTAACAGCAGTGTGTGTGTTAATAGCAGAAGTCAACAGACTCAATGGGACCGAGCAGAGGGCACTAACCATTCAGGCTTCCAGTTATGTTCTGAGGTCCTGTTCTTCCCCTCCTTAGCTAGCCAGCCAAAGGCAAAGAGGTATAATAATAATAACAACAACAACAGCTGTTTTATCAAGCTACTCCTCAGCTGCCTGGATCAACAGATAATCCAGCAGCCTCTGGGAACAGATATCAGCTCAGGTATTACACAGTCTGACCAAATAAGCCCTGTCCCTGCTCATGTTCCCTGGCTGGCAATCCTTCCAGAGAACAGAAGCAGGGAGTTATATACAGGTTGTTCCTGACCTCCAGAATTTGTGTGCATCCATTCTGCATATCTGAAGTAAGATAAGCCAGACAGGCTTGAACCATGGCGGGGAAAGGTGGAGAAGTAGAGATCTCCCATAACTCTGTATGGGCCCCACCAGCCAGATCCCACCGCACCTTCCCACATATCTCAGTGTCTTTATTTACATACTGCTGCAGACTGAGGAACACCTGAAGCATTTTTCATCCTGCTCAGACTACAAAAGTCTCCTCAGCTACTTCTGTTAGTGCTTCCATACAATGGCAAAATGCTGAGAGGAGGAATTTTTTTCTTTTTTAATCTTCCACTGAAGCTTCCAAGAAAGATGAACTGCAGAAGGGGCGGGGGAGGGGGGGAACGACACCCCATCCCTGAGCATGATTCCCTCTCCTGGGAAGTCCTGCATCACCTACCATGCCAGCTCAGAAACCCCACAGCCTATCCCACACCTCCTGAGAGGTAGTTTTTCCCCAGTACTATCTGAGCCTAAAGGTTTAGAACTTATAACACAAAACAGTGTGTCCAGGAAGAAGGGAAAAGCTCTCAGGACTTCCAAGTACAAGTGGCAAGGCGAGAGGCTTGTCTTCAATCTAACCTCATGGATTCTCACCTTATGCCGTCAGTCTCCCCAAGGAAAAGGGATCCATGGCCAGTTTTCAGGAATCCCCAAACCCCCTGAATCTGTAATCCAGACTGCTCTTAGGCTTTATTTTATTTGGGGCTTTATTTTATTCCAGGACAAACGCTTATTAGTGTCCAGATTTTCAATGATCCAATAATCCCTCTAAAACATTAAGGAACCACTAAGCCACCCCTGCAGTATTCTGATGTGTGCATGAGGGTTTGGGGATGGGAGAAGCTCATAAACAGGACACTGCACTTAGGAAATTTGATTCCAACTCCAACAAGATTACCCAGTGCTGGACAGCAGCAGATGAGAATGCTCTCTGGTCCCAACAGCCAGCAGAGGTCTAAGGGGCTTTGTGTCCTGGGAAGGAAGCCAGATAGAGAGAGGAAGCAAGCTCCCAAGGGCTCTGGGCATATGAGTTCATCAGATCTCTGATCCTCTGTTCTCTAGTGCTGGCTCAGAGGTTGTTTTCTCTCCTTGACCCTGTCTATCTGGGTGTCACCAATATCTGTTTTTATGTATTCTCAAGTCCTCGCTCCTTCATTTCCTCCATTAATACTTCTTGTTCAGGGTAGGATAAACAGGGTCATAATCACGCTATAAAGTGAGCCATGAGCTGCGTGTCGCTTATTGCCCAGGGGTCTGCTAATTGGAATTTATAAAGTTCAATAAAACTATAATCCAATAAGAGCTGAAATTCCTCTTCATTTATCTTAGGGGTAATATTGTGCCTGCCCGCCCACCCTCCTGCCTTCCAGCCAACAGTATGAGAGCAGGCGACAGCCACCAGAAAAGATCTTTCCTGAGAACCACAGTGTTCACGAGAACTGCTAGACCTGAATCAAAGGGCTAGGCATCTAGGAAGGAGTCCTGGAAGGCCTGGCTCTGCACAATGCCTCTCCAGCCCCAGATCCCACCACAAAGACAGCCATAGCAACTGTGCCCTTGAGACTTGGGCAAAGGGAGATACCTACAGTCATAAGCATCATCTCTTGCACTATTACAGACCCTCTTCCAGTTGTAACTCCTGCCCCAGCCCTGAACAATGGCCTCAAATACAACCTTTCCCTTTCAGCTGTCAGGAGACTCGAGTGATCTGCTACCAGAAATCCTGTGTAAGTGTAATGGTTTCCAAACCTATGATCAGAGGTGCCCACCATAAGCTCTTTGCCAGACTCACAGAAAAAAAGATGGAGAGAAAATGCAGGGTTTATCACAGCCATGCAGAAGTGCCCACTCTAGAGACAGTTGTAGAATGTTGTGTTAGAAGAGGGATTGGGGGTGGGGAGGAGGCAACTATCCTGGCTTGCTTGGAACGGAGAGGTTTTCCAGACAAGGACACATCCATACAGTGGGCATGGAAGGTGGAGTGCTCACCTAGATAAGACAGCTTCTAGAAGCACCCACCTTGCCCTTGCCTGGCAAGTGCTCTAATAAAAGCATCACTTTAGGGCAAACTCCTGCCTGGAAAAAGTAATCACACTATTTCTCACTACCTTTCAGAAAGCCCCACTTAGAAACGAATGTAACAGGAAGGCACCCATTCTGAACAGCCTCCCCCTTCCTCAGAGCTGTCAGTGCCCTGAGAGTTCGCTTAATGGGGAGGAGACCTTTTATTATTATTGTTGTTGTTGTTGCTGCTGCTGTTATTTCTATTATGGCAATATATAGAGAGGTTACAGTTACATAAGTCAGGTAATGAGTACATTTCTTTTTGAACAGTTGTCACCTCTTCCTTCATTTTGTCCCAGTTTTCCTGGGAGGAGATCCTGACACCCCTCTTGCCCAACATTGGTTTTCCAAGGGGAAGGAAAGAGGGCAATGAACCTCACAAGTTTTTCTGGCTCACCAGGGTTAAGGGAAAGTCAAAAGCCTTTAGGAGCAGCAGCCATCACTAGTTCCCATCCTGGAATGAGGGTATGTGCAAATACTCATGGAGAAGCTGAGGAGAGGGTAACCATGGATTTAGTTTCCACAATTTCTTAGAACTTCCCAATCTGGCACAGAGATTAAGGTAAGATGTTATTCTACTGGAGTTTCTTGAGGAGGGAAGTTTGGTCAAAGGGTGAATGGGGAAGAGGCTTTTGCTCATCAGCTAAGCCTTCCAGCTAAGGAGTACAGCTGGCAGAATCCCACTGCCCCATAACAACTGTGGGAGTAAAGTCACACCTCTCTGAGCCCAGGGCATCGTGGCCAGTCAACATAAGGGTGGTTAATTGCCGCTACTATTAAGCATTATTTATATTTTGTATGAAATACCCAAATGGAGTGAAGGCTCTGTCTATGGCCGCCCTCTTAATCCATCTCTAGCTTCTCCATTCATTTCTTTTCATGCATTATTATTCATTCATTTATTCATTTACTTGCTCACTCCACCAAAGCACATCACCAACCCAAGTCCCTGACTTTATGGGATGAAGAAGGCTCTTGCTTTTCTCTTCACCCAGCCCGATCTCTCAGGGTGTGACCAAGATTTTCAGCTATCTGCCAATCTCCATCTGTCCCTGCCAATCATCATTTTCTTATTCTTCTTGGTGGAGAACCCAGTAAAGCAGGAGGCCAAGCTCACTCCCCAACACTTGTCATGCCCCAGTTGGAGGAAGCACTAGAACTTCCAGAACCCTTGGCTTACTGCCAAGATGTGAGTTTCATCGCCATCTTGTCCTCAGCCCCCACCTTGCCATTCCCTGGGTAAGGCTGATCCATGTCCTGATCAGACTGTGAGCTCCATCCGTGGGGAAGCCTGTCTCCTTCCAGCACTGTGGTCTCCAGGCCACCTGGGTCAGTTAGAACAAAACAGAGTAAAATCTATGCTTTAGGTCTCTAGATTGGAAGGGGCAAAAAGTCAATCCCTACCACCTCTACTGTGGAAACCTTGGTTTGGACGAGGCCAATGGACCTTGGTAGGATAGGGTCCTTTGGGAAGCAACCACCAGACTGTGGCTAGGCTGAGAGAGGTTTGGGGGAAACAGCTGGAAGAAGAAACTTGTTGCATGAAGGGATAATGAAAAACAAAAACAAACAAACAAAAAAGGAATAAGGGGAGCCATTGGGAGAGGCAAAATACAGAGTAATCTGTGCCACTAATCCCCCTCCTCTAGGCTCCACAAGGCTTTTACTGTACTATAAAAACCGCTACTGAACAGCAAGCCTGCCTGATGACAAAGAGAGATAATTGGCTCTCATGCAGATTTAAGCCCAAAGTTATCAAATAATAATAGCACACAGAAAGAGACACAGGCAAAATGGGCCTGGAGAGCCTGTGTCTTCCAAAAGATGAGGATTTGTTAAAAAGTATCTAAATTACACCCCCGGCAATGGAACAGGGAAATGGGGCATTTAAAAAAAAAGACTTTCTTTTAATGCTTAGATACGTTTTTTAAAGTTCCTTTATAATTAGGGCTGTAATTTATATAATTTATTTTTAAAATATCCTTTTTTTAATTTCCACCCGGTCCAGTTAAAGTTGAACTGAAAAGCCCACAGTAAATGATTTTTTTAATAAAACCATTTAAAGGAGCCTCAACGTGAAACAGATATGTGGATTTTCAGGGAGGGGGGTGGTGGGAAATCATATATTGAAAAAATAAATTTCTGAACCTATTTTATACCCTAGGTTTTATTACCACTGAAAGATTTTTTAAATTCCAATTCTTTGTGCTTTCCTTAAGCTGTTTGTTTACCTTTGCAGGCTTCTTAGGCTTCAGACCAGGAGCTCAATGGGTTAAGTTGACCAAGAATGGCCAACAGGTTTCACTGCCCTTATTCCTGTGTGATCAGTAGTTGGTGAGAACCCTGTGGTGGCCAGGGAAGAAATTTCTTCTCCCATCTCATTAGCCCAGTGTTGTACATACAATGAGTGCTCAATACATGTTTACTAGTGATATGTTATACTGTAGAAAAGTCCTAACCTACAAACCAAGTGGAGGCACTGGACCATAACACATATACTACATATATTGCAGAAAGGTTTGGTTCTTGTTAAAATATGCTTTTCCTAGGAGACAGAAGGGAAAGGCTCCCACTTTCTGCTGTTAATCAAGACCCTTTCAAGTGAAGGGGTTGGGAGGCAAACAGCAGATTGCCTGGAGTACCAGGGTTGGATAGCATACGGGTTCTGGTTGGGGAAAATACACAGTTACTAGGAGTGCTATTAGAACAGAATATCTGTGTCACCATCTTTCCAGGGACTTTCTTTGAGCATTTCTTACATTTGGCAAGTCATGTAACCCTAGAGGGACCCACTTCATACCTGTTAGAAGGTGCACAAACTTACCACCCATGCAGAAGGGAAGTGACACAAATTTAGTGGCTCCTGCACAAGTTTGAGAACAGGAAAGGTAGCAGGAACAACATGCTGTAGCAAGACAAGGAATGGAAGAGTTCAGAACACTTCTGTGATGCTCTGTGGAGGAGGACCTGAAGATTCTGATTTCATAAAGACAGCAGAAGTGTCTCAGGAAGATTTTTTGAGATGTTATATTCAATAGGAGTGTCACTGGAGATTGTTCAAGGGCTTTCCTCAGCTTCCCTATTTCCACACAAAATCCCTTGATCTCGAGGGAAAAAGCATTTCAAGCTGTCTCCCAAAAAGGGAGACTCACAAAGTGAAAGTTGGTTTTGGTTTTGGATTTGAGGTTTGGGGTTTTGGATTTTTGTGTGTGTGTGCTGGTCCTAAGGCTTCTCCTCAGGGCCTGGGTGTGCCATCCCTGAGCTGTTATGCTCAAGATAGTACTCTACCACTTGGGCCACAGCTCCATTTATGGCTTTTTTTGTTGCTTAATTGGAGATAACAGTCTCATGGACTTTCCTGCCCAGGCTGGCTTTGCACCATCATCTTCAGATTTCAACCTTCTAGACATATCTCAACCTTCTACGTGGCTAGGATTACAAGTGTAAGCAATTGTCGCCCAGCTTAGAAAATTAATTTGAACCAGCCTAAACATTAACATCTGTGATACTCCATCTCCAATTAACCAACAAAAAGCAGGACTGGAAGCATGTACCAACTGACAAAGTGCAAGACAAGCAATTATAACCCTGGATTCAAGTCTTGATCGAAGCAGAAGGAGGGAGGCGGAGGAATGCAAAAGAGGACAAAAAAAGAGGAAGAAGGAAAACACAAATGGAGCAAGAGAAACGGGTGGAGAAAAGAAGAGGAATAAGAAAAGAAGAAGAGAAAAGAAAAAAGTAGGAAAAGGGGAAAGAGGAGGATGTCACAGTGGTAGTTTGATAGTCCTAAACAATGAAGGGAATGGATTTTCAGATGGAGGGCTCCTGAGCAGTGTCCTACCATGCTTACCTTGGAGATGACTGTCTGTCCCAGCTTAGGACATTGGTTTGTACATTGAGAACCTCAGCCAAAAGATTAATGAAAGCAAGAACAATGGAAACAGATCCTCTTCCAAATGCCATAGAAAGATGGAACACACCACACACACACACACACACACACAAACCCTGGCCTTCCCAGCCCTAGGAGGATGCTAGAACAGGGGCCCAGACTGCTGCTCTGTTGCCAAGGAGACAGCAATTACTCTGTGAGTTGTGTAGGGTTTTTTCTTTCTTTTTTTCCCCCTCTGCCTTTCTTTTCTTTCTTTCTTTTTTCTTTTTAATTCTGGGCTTGATAAACTGCAGTCAGCCTGGCTGCCCCCTTCACTGCCCCCACCCCCAACCGCTGACTCTGCATTAAAGGTCGAGAGGGCTGTAAACAGTTGCCTTCCAAAATGACAGATGCCCCTGTTTAGGGTAAGCGTGGCAGAAGAGAAACCATTTGTCAAAGTATTTATAAAGTGGGTGGATGGAGATGCTGAAGTTGTATTCCCTCCAGATTAAAAAAAAGAGAGAGAAAAAGAAAAGAAAGAAGGCAGGCAGGCAGGAAGGCAGGAAGGGAGGGAGGGAGGAAGGGAGGGAGGAAGGAAGGGAGGGAGGGAAGGAAGGAAGGAAGGAAGGAAGGAAGGAAGGAAGGAAGGAAGGAAGGAAGGAAGGAAGGAAGGAAGGAAGGAAGGAAGGGAAAGGAAAATGAGGGACAGAAGGAGAAGGAAGAAGGGAAGGAAAGAAGAAAGGAAGGAAGCAAGGGAAGGAAGGAAAGAAGAAAAGAATAAAGAGATGAAAGAAGAGAAGCAAGAAAGGAAAGAAGAAAGGGAGGAAAGAAGGAGGGAGGGAGAGAAGGTAGGTAGGAAGGAAAGTAGGAAGGAAGGGAAGTAGGAAGGAAAGAAGGGAGGAAGGAAGAAAGGAGAGAAAAGAGGCAGAAAGCCTGGAGGGAAAGACTAAACCAACACCTTACCTCAGAAACTGGTTTCTTTCTTATCACTGGGGCCATTTACTGAGTGCTAAGTGCTAAGTGGGTACAAAGGCAGTACGTCCAGGCTCACAGCCTGAGGAGATCACACCTAGGCAGTTAGTGATAGTACCAAGAGAGAATCAAGTATATATGTTAGACCAAGAAGGCCAGCTTGACCCTGGAGAAGGGAGGCTGAAAGGTGAGTGAGTCTTGGACTCAAGTCCTTCTCAAGCTGAACTGTGAGAGGAGAGCAAGGGAATATGTAAAGTTCTCTGGGCCTTGACAGTGATGGGTTACAGAGTACACAGAGGTAGAAAGACTCAAACCTCACCCCCGGGGGGCTTGTTTTTCCCAAGGAATCACGGCTTACACACTCCACAGGGCAAGTTACAGAAGGAACTTGGCCTCCACCAGGACTGTTAGCAGGACGGACGAAGTAAAAAGAATAAGTAAGTGATGAGGGTTCTCACTCAAACACACAGAGATTTCTGGGAAGGGAGAGGTTATTGAAATGTCCTGGCAGAGGCCATCCACCCCTTTATTTATTCATCATTCAGTCGTTCAACATACAACTACCTAGCTGCCAGGGGACTCTCAGCTGGAGAAGTAAGGATCAGGAGGTAGAGTAATGAGCAGTAAGTGATGCCCTGGGCAAAGGCTTAGAAATGCTGCAAGTGAGTTGAAAGGAAATAGAAAGCCAGGATTGGTCAGTAAGGTAACAGTGTCTCCAGCCAGCCATAGGTCAGTAAGGCAAAGGTGTCTCCAGCAGGCCACCCCTTTCTCACTTTCAAGCATCGCCCTGCAATCGTGCTGCCTGCTGGCCTGTCTTCCTGGACTTCTCTGCTAGGCAGTAAAGCAAACTAAGGGTGTACAGACCAGGGCTGGCAGGGGGGGACAGTTGGAAGAGGACAGCATACTTCTTCCACAAAGAGCTCTGAGAGCCACAGAGAAGACAGAAGCCCAGGAGAAGATCTGCACTATTCACAGAGGGAATGTTGGTAAATGCATTGTATCTTTCAAACTATGGAAGAAGGGCCACACCGGCCAATGGCTGGTTAAGACTCATTCTGTGAGCAGGAGGTGGCCATCAGCACTCAGCTCAACATGATGCATCAGATGGTTCCAGGAATAGAGCTCAGGGGAGTTCAAGGAGGTAGGGAGGCTTATAAATGTCTGTGTCTAGAAGTAAGGAGGTACCTCTGAGGCCAACGGAGGCCTACAAGGGTCCCCAGGAAAAAAGAGAACTCAGAGTTGAGGCACCCAAGTGCCAAAGGGCTATGCTCAGATAGTGGGCAAATGCCAGCATCTAAGAAAGAAGATTAGAGTCACTATAACAGTTGTGCCACTCAGGGCCAAGTCAAATCTGTCTGGTTGGGGTGAAGATATACCTGGTATTCACTAAGAAATTATGCTCTGAGAATCCTGGGCTGAAATATTCAAGCTGCTGTTAGGGAGTTGGGACCGGAGAGAAATGCTTTTGTGCTTCTATGTGTCCATTCCTTCTTTCCTCTTCTTTCCTTTATTCTCTCTGTGTGTGTGTGTGTGTGTGTGTGTGTGTGTGTGTGTGTGTCCATCCTAGGGCTTGAACAAAGGGTCAGGATGCTTCATGGAGCTTTTTCTTTTCTTTTTCTTTTTTTTTCTTCAAAGATACTGCTCTACTACTTGAGCTACAGTTTACTTCTGATTTTGGGGGGTTAATTGGGGATAATAGATAGTTCATGATCTTTCCTACCCGGGTTGGCTTTGAATCACAATTCTCAGATCTCAGCCTTCTGCTTAGCTAGGATTACAGGCATAAGCCACTGACAACTGGTCATCTTTACTCTACTTTTAGAGTGTACAATTCAGTAGCATTTAGCATTTAATCTCTGTGTTACGAAACCATCGCTTCTGTCAGGTTCCAAGACACTTTAGCCATCCCCTCAATATTTATATGCTAAGCAGTTACTTCGCTTTCCCACCTTTCCCCAGTCCCTGACTGTTTGTAAGCTTGCTTATTCCATTAAATTTTATACATGAGGTGGAGAGATATAAGTTAAAGTCATGTTGATGGCTAAGCCACCATCTACCTGGAGGGAGACTGGTATCATCTGAGAGCAGCCAAAATGGGGCTTTAAGGAAAAGGAGAGACCAACCTAAGCAGGAACAGTGTAAGCAAAAGTCCCAAAAGGCAGAAGAATGGATTGGGCCGAGGAAGGTGACCCTAGGTTCAACAGATATTGCCTTCTCTCCCCAAGCATAGAGACTGAGGTCATAGAGTCTTGTCAGCATGTACATAGTTAAGCTAGCTTGGCTCAGAGGAATAGGACAATCTCTAGTTCCCACTCCTGCTTTCCCAGCCAGGAGGAGATGGCTAGCTAAGGGTGCAGTCCCACCCACTAGACCACTTACACTCACAGCATGACCTTGAGCAGCACACATAGGTACCTGATGGGAGCAGCTGGCTCATGTCCCTTACAGCTGCACCTGTGGCATTTGTCAGCCTACAAAATAGGCATTCCTTACCTAGGCAAACCTGATGCCATCCATCAGCCCAGCAGGAGGTGGAGGTGCAAGTGCACACTCATCTTACCAGTGCTCCACCCCACCCCCCACTCACAAAAGACCTTAGCTGTTAGGTATGTGATGAGACCACAGCCCAAGACCTGGACATCTGCCCTGGGATTCTGTCAGGCAATTAGTACAGCAAACGGGCCCAGAGGGGCTTGTCCTTGGAGAGACACCCTTTTGACTCCTGACATCGTCCCTGAGCACATCTCATGTGGTGATTCCAGACAGCTAGTATAGACGTACATGGGCCCCTGGTGTTTACCAGCTAGATTCTTCACCAGCTCCCACAGCCTCCCACATCTTAGGCTGGCCTGTGAGGGTGATTCAGCCCAGCCGGCTCATCTGTTATAGCAACCCAGCACTAGATTTCAGCCAAATCAGGGGGAATAAAGAAGTAGGACAAAGAAAGAAGGCCCCAGATGGGCCTGCCTGGGAAGCCCAAGGAAGGGGTGGCAGCTCTCCAAAGCTGTAGGAGGGACAAAGCTGGGAGTGATGAGGGCTAGCGCTGGCTAGTGACAAGGACAGGGACAAAGTGGAGAGGAAGAATCCACTTTGGACGTGGCTGTGAGGTAGGTGTGGAGGAGTCAAGGGAGACAAAGGACTCTAGAGCTTCTGACTTGGGGATCCAGTGCCCAGTTTGGCAGAAACAAGGAAGTACAGACAATGCCTGGTGCCTCAGGGCCCACTGGCTGCAGCACGTAGCAGTACATCTGAGAGACCAGCGCCAGCCAAGCCACCATGACTTAAGAGACACATAGCCAACAACAAAAGGGATCAGCAGGTAGAAGCCCAAGTCACCTGTCAAAGAGTTGCTCTCCACAAAGCAACCCATTGAGCACTGAGATTTGACTGAGACCAAGAAGAGTCCAGCCTACAAAGTGTACACTGGTTTTTAGAAGTAATAGAAAATCACAGAAGGCTTGAAAGCAAGAATGTGACAGCTCAGAATCCCAGCCTCAGGACAATCACTGTGTTAACCTGAAACTGAGATGCTGGAGGGCAGTGGACAAATTAGGAGGTGAAGCATAATGGTCCAGACAAGATGAACAAGGAGATAGCAGGCAGGTGCTTACAGGGAGAAAGGCAGATTTCTGTCCTGACGAACAACCTTGTAAATCAATTATAGACAAATACAAATGCTCTGCATGTACTCGGTAGGAGAAAAGGGCAGCGAAGGTTCAAGGTGGTAAGCAGGAACACAGAGACCTCTCCACGCTACACCTAGTAGTCATACAAAGAGGCCCTGCACAGTGTCTTCTGTTAGGGCAGAGGAGACTGGGATCTGTAATAAATCCTGTGGTAGACACTACAATCCATGGTAGATGCCTGGAGAGGTAAGGGTGCATGTCTTGCAGGGAATGTAAGGAAGGCCAGCAGCAGCAAAGAACAAAGAGCCAGACCTGGGTCACCCCCTGAACCTTCCTTTTTGGTGACTGTGACCTTTGCTTCTTATTTATTTCATTTTTCTGACCTTCACTCGGGTGCACAGTGGCTTCTATACACCTTTTTATGGATCACAAAAAAATAAGGGCTGGGTGCTGGTGGCTCACACCTATAAAATCTTAACTACTCAGAAAGCTGAGATCTGAGAATTGCAGTCTGAAGCCAGTCCAGTCAGGAAAGTCCACAAGACTCTTATTTCCAGTCAGCTACCCAAAAAAGCTGGAAATGGAGCTGTGGTAAAGTACTAGCATTTAGCACAAAAGATCAAGGACAGCACTCAGGCCCCAAGTTCAAGCTCCAGGACTGGAGCAAAAAAAAGGAAGAAGAAGAAGGGCTCCAGCTCTCTATCTATTAGAAAGTAAAGAACAAATGATGTGGAGGCTGAGAGGGAACTCAGGGGGGCAGAACAGTGCCCAAGAAGGAAGTAAACTTTCCAAAGTTAGAAGAGCCATAAAGCATGAGGCACGGGATGTTTTTCCCCATTTCCCAAGGAAGCGCCACATTGTGTTTAATGATGCCCATGCCACTGTGCCGATGTGCAGTGGGCGTCTGTTGGGACTGGAAGTCTGAGTGGCAAAGGAAGGCAGGAGAGGAGGGAGGAGGAACCTTCCAGGCCTGCTGTCGGAGAGGGGGCGGCCAGCCATCTCCAGTTCAAGTTTAGGGAGGACACCAGGCTAGGTGGCTGCACAAGCCTGTTCCAGGTGGCTAACCTCCCTCTACCTCTGCTTTCCTGAGATGGCATAAGAGGAGTTGTCGTTGTGCTTGGGAAGTCACCTCTGCGTCCATTAGGGCACCTGTTCTGGTGAACGCATGGACTGGTCTGTCTTGGAGAGATAGGAAAGAGTGTCCTAGGAGGTCATCTAGCTCCCTTTGGACTTGGCCCTTGGGAAGCTGGTAGGTTTGTCTGCCTCCCCCTTACACAGTGGATTTTTTTGGTCGATTGTGTTTTCCCCAAACAAGCCTATACAATTAGTTTCTTCTTGTTTCCTAAATTATTTTTGCCACTGCTAATTATTTCACACTCCATATACAAGAGTTATTGGGGTGGGTAATGGGAAGCAAGGGATCGCTTCGTAGGAGCATCGCCGGGCTCCAAGACATGAAGGCAACTTTGATTTGTTTTTCTGCTCAGTGCCTGCCTGAGAGAAGAAACGGAGAATGCCCGTAGAACAGGGAGGGAGGAGGCAACACAGGGGTGGGAAGGAGATCAAGCACAGAAGAAACAAATGTGTACTGACACCCTGAAAGGCCCAGGTTGCTTACTGCTTTACTTAGGTCCTGGAGTGGGCACGGGCCCATGAAGCCCAGGTCACTACCCTCCTTGTTCACAGAAAAGACACGTCCCATTGCAGCTCACAGAAGCCTGGGAAATTCGGAGAATTCCTTTGCTTCACAGAATCACAAAAGGGATGCACATAGTAATCTTCGCTAAGCCTAGCTACTCAGGAGGCCAAGATCTGAAGATTGAAGTCCAAAGCCAGCCTGTGCAGAATGTTCATAAGACTTGTATCTCCAATTAACCAACAACAACAACAACAAAAAGCCAGAAGCGTAGCTGTGGCTTAAGTGGTAGAATGCTAGCCTTGAGTGAAAAAGCCAAAGCATAACACCCAGGCCCTGAGTTCAAACCCCAGTACCAACACATAGATACACAAACACACTCACACACATACACACACACACACACACACACACACGTATGTGCACGCGTGCAAACAAATGTAGGTCTTATCACTGCATCGAAAGCTTCCTATATGTTACAAGCCTTTGACTCAGGTAACACCATATAGATTCCAGAGAAGTTAAGGAACTTGCCTGAAATGTAGCCAAGTGGTAGAGACAGAACAGAAACCAAGATCTGAGTCTAAAACCCATTTTTGAACCACACTGCTTCCCTAAAAGTCAATGGGGTTCTCTTGTTCCAAAAAATATTTCTTGGAAAAGTTTCCCCTAGGAGGAGAGTACTTACCTTAGAAGCTTGGCCTCTACAAGTCATCTCCATTTGGTTCTTGACATGTCAAAGTGTCAGCCCTCCAAAGCACTTTGTACCTCCACTCAAGCCAGAAAGATGTGTGCTTACTATCACAAGCTCCTCCAGCCAGTTCCCAGGACAGGTGTGTTTCTTTCATCTTAGCTCTGCTGAAGAGAGGTGAGAATTTTTATGAGGAAAGTTACCAGGAATCTGAGCAAAATTAGACAATATGTCACCAAAAGGAAGTGTATTTGGAATTCAGAGTGCTCCCTGGATGCCACAGTTGGGGCCTGGCTGACCTAGGTCACCAGACCTATGCATCTTAGCCAAGTGAAACCACAAAGATGTACTCTATGGTTCGTTCTGGCACTAGCCTGATGTCCTGTGGGGACAGTTAGTAATTTTTCTCTTCCTGACCAGGACCTCCCCACATGGCACTTCCTCTACCTTTACCACAGACAAACCTAAGACCCCCTGTTGGACCAGACCTCAAGATGTCCACAGCTCAAGATCATTCCTTTGTCAGAAGGTCTTTTCTACTAGCCAGATGTTGCAATCTATTCCATAGACACGAAGCCATATTTGTGATCCCAGGTAGAACTCTGGCCTCACCGTCCCATTCCACCCATCCCTGCTCTTCGTGTCTTTCACAGACATACAAAAATAAAAGTAGAGCCAGAAGGTAAAATGTATGCACAGTGCTCAGTCATGTACCCATTACATAAGAAGTGCATTGTTATGTCAGCTAAGACTAATATTATCTATACTACTTCCCAGAACCTGGTATGTGTGTGCTGCCAGCCCTTAGTACCCATTGACAAATGAGGAAAACCGTAGAGAATGTGGCTCAAATCAAGCAGCTAAAACAGGACAGAATCGTGCACTTGTGAGCCCCGTTCTTAACTATAAGCCCATAACATCTCCATGAAGGGGTTGCTCAAATCACCTCATCCCACCCCACTCCCCACTGACATATAAGGCCACAGGTACCCAAAGGAGGAAGGGGTCTGGATCGTGAAGAGAAAATCCACTTTCATTATTTCAGCCCAGTTCTCTTATAAAAGGATCTCAGCCTCTCCCTGCCCTAGGATGGGCTTTCTGGAAGCTATACCCTCAGACCTTCTGGGAGTTCTCTATTCTGGTTTCTTCTTGCTGGAGAGCTGAGCTGAGTTCCTACTCATCCATCCAGGATGGAGCATCCAGAATGGATCAGGAGAATCCAGAATGAGCATAAAGCAGGGTAAATAGAGCCAGGGACTAAGAGATAGTACCTGATACTGCCCTCACCCCTAAAAAGAGGGGCAGGGTAGGAGTCAGCATGTCTACTGGATAGAGAAACTAAGAACCAGAGAAAAAAAGGGATTCACCAAGCCTTGGTGGCAGAAGGCTCACTTCACCAACTTCGCTGTCCTGGGAGTGTGAGTCTCAGAAAATGGAGGCTAGGGAATGGGAGAGAGATGAAGGGTGAGTTGATGTGCCCCTCGCTGGACATAGGACTGGATGGTGTCTTCATCAAGTGAGGAAAAATCTCCTTTGCCAAATGGTCGAGGCCGGTACCATGTTCATGACCCCACAGCAGGATCTGAGTCCATTCAGGCTATGCTGGCAGGAGAGCTGGATGCTGGCAAATAGCCAGTGGTCCTAAGAGCTCATGGAGCCTGCCCTGGGCTTTGAATAAACCTCCTTGAAGAAACAAAACTTGCCTATTCTTTGGCTGTGGGAGTGCTTCTTGCTCAGAGGCTGAGAGCAGAGCTCTGGGCTGACCTTTCAGGCAGGGACATGCACTACCCCAGAGTCATCCTGGGAAAAAGCAGAAAAAAGTGTAGCATCTGGGCTTTGGACCTGGACACATGCATTTTCTCTTCTTAGTTCTAAGTGGTCATAGTCATTCATCTCATCTCCCTAAGCCTCAAGCTCATCTTCTGCAAAATGGAACTGGCACTTGCTTGCGGGTGTGTAGTGATGCACTGACCCCACCTGGAAATGTGGGTTTATTTCCTCTAGCGCCATGCTTCTGGGGGTATCTGATACACAGGTTCAACTGGGAGGCATAGAGGATAGAGCAGCCTCCATGGCTGAATGTGTGGCACAGCCCTCTGCAAGTCAGAATGGAAAGATCAATGTCACCTGGAAGACTCAAGGAGGGCTGTCTGACAGAAGTAAGATCCTACCTGGGCTCAGGTTGATGAGAGGGAATTCATCATGCACAGAGGGGGTTAGATATCAACCTCAGGGCAGATAGTTGAAGTCAGGCATGGGCCAGACCTGTGGAACTGTGAAGGATCCTAAGAGAGAAGAAAACCTGGAGTGGTCAGGGGGCCCAAGAGGGGTCCTGGCCAATCTTAAGTGACTGAGAGCAAAAATAAAATGGCCTCACAGATACCCTGGGCCTCCCTCCTGGACCACTGTACTGTCTTTCCTGGTGAGAGATGATTACATCCT
Organism: Dipodomys spectabilis; assembly: GCF_019054845.1. NCBI lineage: Eukaryota > Metazoa > Chordata > Mammalia > Rodentia > Heteromyidae > Dipodomys > Dipodomys spectabilis. The sequence continues at coordinate 16,565,332 of NW_024870701.1, read as the reverse complement.
TTCTGAAAAATAAAGAACAAGAGGGAGGAGTAGAGCCCTACCCTCCACTCCCTCCCACTCTCCCCGCACCCCTCCTCCCTCTCCACCTCCTGCCTGCTCTTGCTCTCCGTTGCTAAGTAGATGGTAGGTTTATTTGCGGCTGTCGGTTCCCAGTAGAAAAATTTCGTCTTGGAGAGCCGCCTGGATGGAAATGGCTTCAGCACCGATTTCATGGAGAAGGTCTGTGCGGTAATTAGTGTTCATGAGGGAGGAATTGGACTGGCAGGCTCCCAAGAAAACTACTCCCAAAAAGTTAGCTGGAGTCCAGAGGGCTACATCAAATCCAATTCCGGAGTGTGCATCTCCATCGCTATATATAGACCCACAGACAAAAACGGGCAGCGCAGTGGTGGCTCGAGGTTCACGAGGGGGACTGGCAGTGGAAGGCGGAGGCAGCCTGTGCTGGGGAAACCACGGCATGCAGAACATGATCCTGCCCTTGGATGCTGCTTCTTACTTACCCCGGGCTCCCCCTCGGTCTTCCTGGCAACTTGCTTGGGAATAGAACTTTGGTGAAGGAGGAAAGGAAGAGGGTGGTGACAAAAGGAAAGGAAGGGAAGGGGAAGGAAACACTCAACTTGTGCTGATCAGAGAGAGTGAATTTCTAAAGGTAGTCCTGTGATAGAAACCCATCATCCTTGTCCTTCCAGGGTCCATTAATGCCCCAGGGGGCACTCACCCCCTGACACCTTCCTCAGGAAGGACTCTCTCTCTTTCTCTCTCTCTCTCTCTCTCTCTCTCTCTCTCTCTCTCTCTCTCTCTCTCTCTCTCCCCCTCTCTCTCTCCCCCTCTCTCTCTCTCTCTCTCCCTCTCTCTCCTGTGTCTAGCTTCCCAGGACTTCTGCAGCTGAGACTCAGTCACTAACCATGTGCCATATTGCATGCATTTCCCTGCTTTCCCCAGCGGGATTCCACAAAGGCTAAATGCCCTTTCTTCCCCTCCTTCCTTCCTTCTCTCCACAGGTCATGGCTGGGCAAACAGCATCTCCTGGACCATTGTTGAGGAAAATGTGCTCCTTCAGGAAGCCTGGCAGGGAAGGGCTAACAAGTAGAAGGATTAAAATCCTCACTTCTGATTCGTGCTTCCCATTTTCATTTGCTTAGGTTTTCTCAGACCAACCTGCTGCTTAGGGGAAGGATTTGTAGACAAGAAAGCAATGTCCCAGAAGTCCAGGGGCTTAGGAAAAAAGACCCCATCCTCTCACCTGGTTGTCTCTTCCAACCAAGTGTCTGTTAGCCATTTAATGGACTAGAGGGGGAGAAAGAGGCTATCTACACAGGTCTTTGCCACTCTTACTTTCTCATGCAATTTTGTGCCCTCTGCCCTTGGTTGGCCAGGCCCTTCAGCACAGCCCACATCTCTGATACCACACGAGACATCTTAAGTACGTTTACACCCCAGCCATTTGTGCAGCTGGAGGTAGGAGCCTTTGTGTTCAGCTTCAGGTGAGAAAACCATGACTTCTTGCAGGCTTTCCTGGCCATGGAATACTGTCAGCTCAGCTGAGATAAAGAAAGGACCTAAAGCAAAGAGGCTAATAAGTCAAGAGAAAGAATAAATCCAGAGATACAAAGTTAGTTGAAGAGCCGGACCCATCAAAGAGGTAATAATGTCAGGCTTCAGGGAGGATTCTCCTTGTGCAGCCCACTGAATCCTGATCCTGGCTCATGCCAAACCTTTTCTCAGCCCTCTCCAGACCCTCTCTAGATCAGTGAGGAGAGAGAATAGAGCTCCATATACCTCAAGAAACTCATAAGCACCTCAGACTTCTATTTCCCTCTTCCCAAGCCCTGTTCCCTTCCTGCTATTCACCCAGGAAGAGCAGGAGCTTTAGGCTAACCCCAGTCCCTCCTTCTTTCATGAATCTACCCTGTTCTTTTCATTCAGTGTAAAACCATGGAGAACCACCTCCATCTGTTGACCCACAGTTCATTTCCTATGTAGTTTAGAGCCTGAAGTTGACCATATTGGCTTGCTTCCTCTCTCCTCAGGGCTTAAGTCTGTACCGGACTCAGCAGCTTCTGTGAGATTCACTCTCCTCACTCATTCCCAGAGGCTAGTGCAGACCTGCCTTCTCAGTGACTAGACTTTGCTTAAACTTGGCTTATCCATACATCCTTTCCCTTGTCTGTAGAAGAGAGATATGCACTTCTTATTCCTTCCCTCCCTCTCACCCATTTATTCATTCATTGATTAGTATGTCCTGCAGACTCATTTCAAGCCAGGACTTTCCTGGATGCTGGGGAAATAAATTCGTGAGCACACAGATTATCAAACCCATTGCACAGAAAAGGCCACTGAGGTCCAGAGAGATAGATTGATTTGCTAAGGGCAAATTACCTTCAAGAACTTGCAAAACACTGTCTATCCCTCATGCTATGCTATGCTTTTGTCCCCATGCTACACGCTGTGCCAGGAGAAGGGCACACCACAGTCCAGTGCACAAGGGCTAGGTGCCCCCATCACGGAGCTCATCAGATCCTCTTAAGAACTTAATGGATGAGGTGATCAAGCCCCATCAAATACCTTCCAACAGGGGACACACTCCTCCTGCTCCACCAGACCTCCCTCTGGGGCTCTTCCTCCCTTACTCAGGTGTCCCTTTTTGAGGCTGCCAGCATCCAACACTCTCTTGAGTGTAGGATCCAGAAACACCCCATTTTCATCTCTCTTGCTCTCTGGGCTCTCATTCCCAGGCTTGACAATTCTTCTCACAAAAGAAACAATCAACAGTGCAGTGCCTCTTAGGGGAAGCATGAAGCCAGCTCTTTGTCACCCAGGTCCCTGCCAGCTCATTTCTGCCTCCTGTCATTAGCATATTAGATACACGAGGTAAACAAAACACACTCCCATCTGAGACTCTCAATGCAAAGCATCAGTGGCACTGAGCCCCACACGTGCTGGCTTTACTGTGCAAGAAATACAAAGAAGGTCCCCATTCACAGTGAGTATCTGCATGTACAGTCAAGTGACACACACAGGTCCATGAACAGAAGCAGACAACACCAGACCGTCTAAAAGCCAAAGTCATTTTTCACACTGTAGGGAATTTTAAGCATCACATCACAACTATTACTTCCGACAATGATAGCAATGTTAATACCTTCCTTCGTTCATTGCATCCCAAGTGCTCTGCTAGACACCTGCTACCCCAGCAGGTAAGTATCATTACTCCTTTTCTCAGGTTCAGGGAAAGGCTACCTGAACACTCCAGAGGCCCCTAGAATAAGACAGAGGCGATTGTATGAACTGGATACACCTCCCACCAAAGTCACTGTCTTTCTCATGACTCAGGACATTTTGTGAGTGGAAACAATCAGGCTACAGGATTTGGATGGCTTTCCCAGAGTCCCCAACTAGCTGGTGACAGAAACTTCAAGGTCATGTTACATCTACGCATAGGAAAATTGGTATAATCTGGAGTCATCAGGAGGGTACAAGAGAAAACATGGAATTCTAGTCGTGAGGGGGATGGGAAGAGGGAGATGAATGGAAAGGAACAAGGAAGAAGAGAAAAGGGAAGAGAAAAGAAAAGGAAGGAAACGAAGGGAAGGAAAGGGAGAAACAGGGAAAGCAGAGAGGGAAGGAAGAACAGAAAGCAAGAAAATCTGAGGAAGACTGTGTCTAGAGGATGTTGGATTGGACAGGGATAGAGTTCTTTCTTTCCAGCTCCAGTTATTGTGGATACCTCAAACTGACCTACTTAGTATATCAGAGCTCTGTTCCTAGTCAAACTTTCTCTCCAGGCCACTCTAGACTGGCAATTCAATCAGAAGGCTGTGCACTGAGTTTCTATTCCAGCCAGAGTTAATTCACCTCCTCCACAGAGGAGGTCCAGGATTCGGATATGGCCGTTGAAGGCAGCCTGCCCTGACTTGCATGCCGGCTTTCCTCCGACTTGTCAAGACTCTGCACGTGTTTTTAAACTTGTCTCAGTTTCCTCACTTCTTAAATGGGGATGGCAATCATAGCATTTTATAGAGTAGTGTTAAATGAGTTAATCCGTTGGAAACACTTAGAAGAGAGTCCAACATTTAACCAAATATCAGTGAGGGTTTGTTGGGGTTCTTTGTGTTACCAATTGGCTCTGCACAAACCTTGACTTGGTTGGTATGTTTGCTGCATGCCAATCAGCCAGCCTTGCTATATTTATATGTTTGTCTAGGATCTTCTTTAAGGCAGGGGTACGGCTTTCATCATCTGGAAAATTGTGGACATATATATATGAATATATATACATATTTGTGCACAGGAAAATCCAACCTCAGCATCCAAAAGAGGCTATTTTGAAAAGTCCAATAGCTGAGAGTCCCATATGTAAAGGATCAATGTTTAGAAGATACGATTTTCTTCTTAAAAGCAGAAAAACAATCTCATCCTGTCTTGGCAGGAGGCCATCCATGGTCCAGCACATTGGAAAGTGTCTTTCTCCCATGATCATAGTCTTTTAAGCCAGTTTTCTGTCTGGGCTTGGGGTGTCACTCAATGTCATTAGACAAGTTCAATCACAGACATTTAGTACTACTTAACCTGAGGGCAGTAGCAAAAAAGGAGTCAGCAGAGGTGACCAGAGTGCTCCCCCCAGCCTCAGCACCCCAGTGGAGGAATAGTTTGGAGAAGGGTTGGTGTGTGGCTTTTGCTTTTGTTTTGTTCCCAGACCCTGGGAAGGGCTAGTGCTACCCCCATGACACATAGTTGACTCACAAGGCATGAGGAGGTGGCAAATGGGAAGGGTGGCCACGGGTATGGAATAGAGTCTAGAATATAGCCCTCCCCCTCCACCACACCCAAAGAGCTAAGAAACTGAGCCAACTAATTAAGTCATGTACAAAAGACCCAATAAGCATGGGTACAAAAACCTCAATAAGCAATGTAGCTGGTATTAGGATTAGAAGTGCTGTCATTGCAGATGAAATGAAAAGATACCTCATGCTTTCATTTCACAACTCGTGTGTGTGTGTGTGTGTGTGTGTGTGTGTGTGTGTGTGTGTGTGTGTTTGGTTGGGTTTTGTTAAAGTTAGGGTCTGGTAAGAAGAGCCAATATGGAGAAGATTAATTCACCTCATCTGGCAGATCTAGAGTGCCTAGCCTCACTGCAAACAAAGGGGAAATGTTGATTAGCTCTATCCAGCCACCCTTATGAACACTGCTGTTAGGAAAATCCAGTCCTGAGACTTGAGTGAAGAGGTCTGGCCCTATGAGCTGTAGTTTTTCTGGGGGATTTGATTCCCACAGATTAGAACAGCAGAAAATGGTTTTAACCCCATACTTGTATGGATGTTTTAGCCATGAACTTAAAAGCGCTCCTACTAAGGAGACTGGCAAGACCTAGGAAGCTGGGGAAGGTTACACTGAAGACCTATAAGTTGAACTGGACTCACAGGTACCTAGTAGAGGACACTGGAGCAGGGAAGGCATCCTAGGGGCCGTGGTAAAGAACAAAGGTGCAGAGTTGACATGGAAGCATCTGACTGGAAAGAAAGATCTGTTCCATAAAGGAATTCATAAGACAATGGCTGTGTAATCTATTCTCTTTTCATGGGGAGAAGCAGTCAAAAAGTCCTCTCTCTCTCTCTCTCTCTCTCTTTCTCCTTTCCTCCCTACCTCCCCACAAACACAAGGATTTCATGAGGACAGAAAGCAGTGAGTTTCAGGATCAATGATAGGGATGAAGGTTCAAAAGCAACTGAAGGATAGCTACCCTCAGTTTCCCTATGCATAAAGAAGGGTCTCGTCCTCGAAAAATCACCCCTTCTCTAAGTCAGCCACCATATAATGCTCTAGTAATAGGGAATCTATTTAAATCAACTAATATTGAACAACTCCCTCTGCATGTATAAGACACACTGAACCCAACAAATGATACATAGAGGCTCAGATAGAGCATCATGAGTCTCCCATTCACTAAGGAGTTCAGCATGTCAGTTGGGGACAAACTGTGTGTTGGGGTCATCAGTGAGGCTGTCATGTTCCAAGCAGACTGGGGAAATGGGAGAAACCCTGCGCAGAGGTAGAGAGCAAGCTTGGAAACTGGTAAGAAAGGAGAGGCGATTTCCTTCCCCCAAATTATACACTTTGCTTTTGTTAAAGGTGAAGGAGGATATCTGTTATCCATCTCTTGAAATTTAGTGAGGGGTTTGCACACACCATGGAGATCTCTGAGAGCCATTCCCCCAGAGCTAAATCTGACTTATCTCCCTATTCTTAGAAAATTCAGAATGAGAAGATCTAAACTCCTTACCGGGTTAATGAGAAAGGAGCACAGTTTCATTTCTAGGCTTTGGCAAAAACTTATCTTGGTCCTGGTGTGCATAGCAAATGCCCTGAACGCATTTAAAATTTAACCTTGATGCTCAGCTAGTGCTCTGTGTGTGCGAGTTCATGGTGTGGTGCTAGACTCTGACTTTTGAGTGGGCCCTAGTAGTGAAGAGAAGCCAGGTGTTACCTCAGAATGACTCCACCCAGGTCCTCGCAGGAGGAGATGATCCACCCTCAAGTCCCTTCCCATAAGTGCAGGGCATGGAGTGGAGGGTGTGAAGGGAGGAACTTGCCTATCCCAGGAAGGATTCCAGTGTTTCTCTGAGAATTGTCCATACTCAAACTGTCTCAGATACAATCTAAGACCGCTAGTGGAGACTGAGCCTCAAACCAGCCCTCCAGAGACATCAGGTCTCTGCCCTGTCACCACAGCCATGTCACACAGCCTCTTCCAGACTCTACCTGAGCTATGAGAAGCCCGTGCAGTACCTATATCCACACTCTGAGGTGTCAGAATGATAGGACTATGGGTGTGACAGCACTTTGGCAAGGAAAAGCCTGCTGCGGAAGAAGCATATGAAAGGAGCACCCTCCTGCCTTCGTGGGTCCTATCAGAGCTGGCAGTGTACTTGGGCAGCTCTGTGGCTGCAGGAACAAAGCCTGGCCAATGTGGTTAGCTGAGCAGATTTCCCTTCTCCTGTCTACCTGGCTTGAGGAAAGCTGTGCCTCCCCCTAGGCCAGTCTCCTCCTCTCTGATCCTCGGGGGCCCAACAGTTCTGGCCAGAGACTTGGGGAGCTCTTTGCCAGGAGAGAGAAGAGGCCATCAATATCTCAGTTCCACTTTTGGTCCTGTTTCTTTTAACCATGCTGAAAAGATGAAGCAGCCAACACCAGACATGTAATTCTCCAGCATTTAAGATGTAAACAAAGACAACTGGAAGGGAGAGACATTTGGGAAAGGTCCCACAAACTGGTCCTTTAGCCTTCTGAGGTCCACGGATCCTTATCAGGAGCCAGTGTGGTCCCTGGGCCTGAACTTTACTATTCTATGCCCAGCAAGAAACAGAAGAAATGGGTCCTGTTTCCTGGGAGTTCCTAGAGGGAGATGAGCCACCTCAGTTTCTCTGTCATCTCTGTCTTCTGGACACTAAGAACAGAAAGTATTGCGGGAAAGATGTAACACATAATAGTGTCACAATTAGGCCCATTTTCCTTCCTACATTATGCAGTAGAGCTTTACTCTGCTCAGTTCCTGGAGCTGCTAAGATCACACCATCATGTATGCTCTAAAGCATATATCCCAGGCTTGGTCATATGCTTACAACCAATCCTCTTCCTTGGCATCTAGGTCTGGCTAGTGGGGCTCCTGCTGCCTTTTCTTCCCACCCCCACTTTTCTTCTACTTCCTTCAGGCCAGCTGATTTCAGAGCCTGAAAGACCTGATGTTTTATTAAAGTCCAGATCTTCCTATTCTAAGGCCACCTTCCTCTAGCTAATTCTGTAATTCAATTAGTAGAAAGCCAAGGCCAGGCTGGGGGGAGGAGGGGGGGAAGAGCGCATCACATCGGGAGCCTTTCCTTCCGAGATGATTACACCCCAGGCTTCAGCCCTGTTCCAAGTTGGGCAGGAAATTGTACTTCCTTCACTTCACAATGACAAGGGCCTTTTATCCTCGCTCACGGGGGCTTTGTAAATTACTGCCATCTCAGTACAATTAATTCTGCTATGCTGTGTTTTTCCCCCACATGGAAGAGGTCCCTGCCTACCTTCCCAGGCATCTGCAGTGCCCTTTGCCCGAGGGTCTATAGGCTTCCCTGCTGGAGAAGGACAGCTGCCACCCCTGCCCACACTCTCACCTAGCTATGCCTCTAGCTACCCACTCTGCCTGCCTCTGTCTGGCTCAGCTGGCACCTGTCTCAGCCGTGCCCACTTCCTCCTAACTCTGATCTTCTCTCACGATACTCAATCTCTCTTCAGTGCCCAATGGTGGGTTATGGGCCCCCTCCCTCTTAAGCCCCCTTGGTCTCCAAACCAAGTGCCTAAGCTAAGAGTTTAGCTCTCCCTTAGCCCTATAGCTATGGAAGATGCTGTCTCTGCCATTTCAAGGCTGGCAGGCTACTCGGACAAGTAAATACGGAGGGTAAGCTGGAAAAGGTAAGTGGATTTATAAGGACTCAGCACACTGAGTAGAACAGGGTCAGGAAAGACTGGTCAAAGGAGGTGACATGGGGTCCTTCCTTCTCAAACTGTAGGGAGCAGGAGCCCCAGCCAGCAGCTGCTGCTGGCAGCCCTGTGCTGTGACTTCTCTGTAATTATGTCATGTCTGCTCCCACCCCCAGCCCAGATGATTCCCAAAGTTCATTCCTGTTCTGACTGGTTTACAGTTCTATTCTGCTCAATTCCATGCTTCAGGTGGGATGAGATGGAACATGGGGATGCTTGAAGGCCAGTGGGAAGAGCAGGTGATGAGCTGGCACTAGGGAGAACTATCGAAACAAGTAGGGTGGGGACTGGGGTGGGGGTGATGAGATCATTTCTTGGGTCATGTGTGGCTTCTCACCTTAGAGACTTGCAATGGTGCCACCTCACAGCTGGTGGGACCCCGCGAGAATGGGAGGTTAGTGATGGGAGAAGGCCAGGAACCCAGGGCCTCCAATTAAAAAAAAAAAATGGCATCTACAGTTTCCTTGGGTGGGGGGAGCGGTGGGGGGAAGAACCTAATTCAAAGCCTGGAGGAGCTGTACCACCCAGATCCAGCTGATGAGCAAGCACTGAATCTGAGAGCACAGTAACCCCCTCAATTCCCCTCAGGAAGTCTTTGCCAGGCAAGCCAATGCTTGTCTCCTCAAAACAGGCTGTGAGTCCTGCAGTCTCTCAGGCTCAACTACCTCCTTACTTCTTGGAACACAGGTCCTTGTTTTTGTTTGTTTTCTTTGCCTTTAAAGTTAGTTTATGTGTAAAAAAATATGTCCTGGGTCTAAATGTGTTAAACAAGAAAATCTGAAAGTCATGAGGGGATATTCTTCCTCTCCACCCTGTGCTCCCTGAGTTTAGCTCTGTGGAATGTCTAGACTTTGTCCTTTGCATTTAAATACAGACTTGAATACCTATGGAAAAGTGGAGTATGTCTCCATGGTGTGAACTGGTTTGTTTCTGTTTTTCCTCCCATTTGATGATATGGCTTTCCATGTTAGGACATTTATGATCATTTTATCTTTTTAACTGCTATAGAGTATTCACAGTTTGCAAATAAAAACCTCTTGCCCTAGGGCACATTTCAGTGGTTTTCAATTTTTAGCTATTTCAAATGGCCACAGTGGACCATTGTTCTCTCCTTGGTGAGCCCAAGCACCGTATACTTATAGGATGAGGACACGGGAGGAGAGAACTGGGTCTGAAACAGGGAGAGGTTTCTTTCTTTCTTCCTTCCTTCCTTCCTTCCTTTCTTTCTTTCTCTTTCTTTCCTTCTTTCTTTCTTCCTTCCCTTCTTTCTTTCTTCCTTCCTTTCTTCCTTCCTTTCTCTCTCTTTTTTCTCCCTTTCTCCCTTCCTTCCTTCCTTCTTTCCTTTCTTCCTTTTTTCTTTCCTTCCTTCCTTCCTTCCTTCCTTCCTTCCTTCCTTCCCTCCTCTCTTTCTTTCTCTCTTTCTGCCATTCCTAGGTCTTAAACTCTGGGCCTCGGCACTGTCCCTGAGCCACTATGTGCTCAAGGACTAGCGCTCTACCACAGAATCAGTTCCAGCTTTTGGGATAGTTTATTGAAGGTAAGACTGCCACAGACTTTCCTACCCAGGCTGGCTTCAAACCATAATCTCCAGATCTCAGCATCCTCAGAAGCTAGGATTACAAGCACAAGCCACCAGTGCCTGGTTAGGAATAGATTTTTATGCTACCAGTCACTCTTCAGAGAGGACACTTCCTTCTCAGACTTCCTGAGGCCCCTAAATTCAAGCTCTGTGGGAACCTCATCTCACATCATCCTGTGTGATTACATAACTACTCTCTGTCTCCTATCATCACTGTGAGTTCCCAAAGGGCCTCGACAAGGATGCCTCTGTATACCTTAGTGTATCCTTCTATTAGTGAGTTTGGCTGACTTAAAGAGCTGAGTTGACAGATGCCATCCTCCTTCAGGCTACCTCCGCCTCACAGCTGAGAGCCCCCTCCTCAACCCCTGAGGAGCATCAGTAAGCAGCACAAGGTCATGGCTAGTTGTTCTAGGAGGGAGCTCTGGGAGCCCCAGCCTGCCTTCGTGGGGCCCGCTGAGCTCTGAGAGCAAGTAACTGTTCCCATTTTATAGATGACAAACATGAGGTTCTGAGAGAGAAATCAACAAGCGACTCACAGTTTCAGTAGACAACCCAGGGTGCAGTGAGAATGCACTGTTGGGCCTGAGCCAGGGGAAGCTTTGGGGTCAGAGCCACTTGCAGTGACCAGCATGTCTGCCTTCTTGGTCAACCTCAGTCCCTGCCATCACAAAGAATGTGTGTGCCTTGGCATCCATGGCTCTCAGTAGCTTCTGAACCCCATTTCTACAGTCCATACCCCAATATACAGAGACACACCTATGGATATCCTGCTTATTAGATAACAAATTTAGAAGATACTCTCAACCACGTATGTGGAAATCCTGCCCCTGCCCTGAACACAGAGAAAAAAGCAGAAACAGCAAAATTAAGTTCCTGACCTCATCGAAGCAGGAGACTGTCACTCTATGAACAAATAGATATTAATGTGTCCAGAGAGTGGAGAGAGGTGACAAATAGAAAAGAAAACAGGACAAAGGTCAGAGGGTATGTGTGCTCGAGTTCTGGATGGTGTTAAAGGAGGGGTCAGGAAATGTGACTGAGGGGGTCACATTTGAGCAGAAACTGGAGGGACCATGCAGGTCACAGTGGAGATGGGGTAGCTGGGCACAAAATCCCCTGGGGCACAGTGAACCTGGCAAGGTTGAGAAAGAGGACTGAAGTCCAACGGTGAGTCAGGGGATGGCCAGGAGGAGATAAATTTGGGGTGGGAGGGAGAGCAAGGGGTGGTCCTACAGATTTGGTTTTTTTTAAGCTCATTGTATGTAGTGGAGTTGTGATCTCTCACAAACACAGCGGCAGAAATTCATGGAAGCTGGATAAAAGCAACAAATTCTTTTCTTCTCTGGAACCCTTCACTTATTATCCTGGGCCATGAAAACAATATGGTCATTTCCTCCTCCTTCTCCTCTCTCTCTAAATCTGCCCCTGACCTTGTCCCAAGTTGGCTTTCCTGAGTGCCTCTGAGGCATTGGCTGCCTCTAAGTTGCAGGCAGAAGACAGGGCCAGCAAGGGGACAAGAGCAGAGACGCCCCCGGAGAGGCAGGCAGCAGCACGAGGGACGACGTCACAGGGACCTTTGAGCGCTCTTCATTTCAGTGCCCCGTGTCTCCATCAATAACCGTCTGACAGTGACTAGGGAGGAGGGAGGAGGGAGGAGAGGAGGAGGGGTGACATGGGGCTCCACAGACCAGGAGAGGGATGGAGACAGGCACTTTGGCAAGAGGTGGAGTAAGGAAGGGCGTTGGGAACTGGAGTTTCCACCTCCCAGGTGCCTGTCCCTGCTTCCTCTTTCCAACTCTATGGTTCTTTCACACATACAGTCTCTTCCTCCTTTCCTTTCTGGCTAGGAGAGGAAGGGAGTAGGCACAGGATTAATTTTTATATTAGAAGAGGAGGGAGAAGGATTTCTTGGGCACAAGGTGGAAAGTGGAGGAGTTGGACATTGCAAAGGATTCTGGGAACATTCTGTGCCCTAACACCAAGAGGCTACAGCAAGCCTTGTGACAGGGCTAAACTGTGAGTGCTGGCCTGGGGGCCTCAGGAGACAGAGGACTGTACCAGCATAGAACAGCCATTCCAGAAATAAATGGCCATGAGAAGGGTCATTTAAATGGCTGGCTGCAGGCAGTTAGGAAAGGAAGTTGCTTGTGGGTGGTCTAGAGCAGTCAATATGGCTACCTGAAATAGGTAGAATACAACATGGGGTACAAAAGCACACATGGGGAGCAGACTGTGAGCATAGTAATGGGAGGTGGGTGAAGGGGACTAAGGAAGACAATGGAGAGACAGAACAAGAGGGGCTGACTGTCCTGCAGGGTTCCTTCTTTGGGACGTTGCAGTCTGTCTGCGATGACTGGTGCCCAGAGGACTCAAGTCTGCTCTAGATCAAATGGGCTTTTAGACTTTCATCTTGACTTCCAGCCTTGCAGGTCTCACACTTGCGGATAGAGGAGGAGACCTCTGACACTGAGCCGTTAGTTGGAAGAAATGTCCCCAAAAGATTCTCCTATCGCCAAACTGTCTTGTTCCCTTGTCACAGTGCCCGAAGGGCCAGCATTAACAACTCTACAGTCAAATTAGTAGATGGCTCTATCCAATCCAGAGGAACAATAGCATGTGGCCGCTAGAATCACTGGAAAGGCAAAGTGAACTTGACTCTGGAAATCATCCTGGGCCTGGGAGACTGAGGCCTAAGAGGAGGTGTGAGAAAAGCTTTGGGGGAGGAGGGTCCCCAGTCCCCGAGGAGTAAGAGGAAGAGCAAGACCAGGCCTCAGTTTCACCACTGTAACTAAATGAACTGGGTAACCCAAGATCTCTTCCCCCCCCCCCCCCCCCACATTGTGAATGTCACAACAGGAACTGGGGCTAGGGACACAAGAGACACATGAGAGCCTCCTTTGTTTTATTAGTACATCCTGGCCTGGGGGGGTCTTCCTTACAGATGGAGCATTTACTTGGTGGGCCTGGTGGGGGGAGTGTCCCTGCTCATCTCTGATGGCGCACCGCCTCCATCCTGAGAAGCCAGAGTGCAGAGTTCACGGTCAGGTGTGGCTAAAGTCGCTGGGGGCGTGGGGTGGGGGTGGGGGCTACAGGTGAAAACTGCCCATTCCAGTAGGTGCAGAGGATGGAGCATCTGAAATGGATAAAATAAAATGAAATGAAATCAGCACTGCTATGGGTGGAGGGAGAGGTGAGGGAGGCAAAGACTCCAGAGGCACCAGCGTGTGGGGGCAGTGAGAGGGACCCACGGGGTGAGGGGTGTGGTGGAGTAGGGGTGGGGACTCGGAGGAGGGAGTCAAATAGAAACGCCACGGGAGGGACGAGAGGCAGAAGGACGGGGACTGCGCGAGGCTGGGAAGTTCTGAGGTGGGGAGAGCGACGGGAGCCAGGAGGTGCGGGGTGGGGGGGGCACGGAGGGCGCGCGGCCGGGCGCGGCGGCGGGCCTGGGGCGCCCCACTGACCCTTCTCGGCGCTTGTTTCCCTCCCCAGGCTGCGCTTTCCTCACCTACTGCGAGCGTGAGTCAGCGCTGAAGGCCCAGAGCGCGCTGCACGAGCAGAAGACTCTGCCCGGGGTAAGTGGCGCCTGCCACGGCCAGCGGACGGCGCGCCGACAGGGGGCGACTTCGGGAGGCCGGGCTCCTACGGGGGCGGGCGGACGGACGGGAGGAGGACGGACCGGAGGACGCGCAGGCGAGCAGATCGTGGCCCCCCGGGGCGCCGCCGCCGCCGCCGCCTCCCGGCGCCGGGGAACTCGCGCGCCGCGGGGTGGGCGCGAGGGCGCACGGGCGCCGGGCGCAGACTCGCCGGGCGACCCAGGCTCCCCGCCGTCCAGGCCCGACGGAATCGAGTCCTGGGGGCGGGGAGCGGGGGAGGCGAGGGGCGGACGGTGAACTTGGCGGTGCCCACCGAGTCCAGCTGTGGCTCTGTTGCGCACGGCCCGCGCAGACGGCCTGGGGCGGGGCGCCGGCTGGTTCTGCCCCCCCCCCGTACCCCCAGTGCAGCGCGGTCCTCCTCTCGCCCCCGACCCCCGGGGCCCCGCAGGTACCATCCAGCACCCGAGCTAGAGGTCCGTCACCCCCTCCCCGCTGCTCCGAAACCCGGGCGATGGGAGGGGCGCCGCCCGGCCCGAAGTGGGCGCCGCGAGTGAGATCACCGCGGTTTATTTAAGGAGCCGGTCCTCGTCTTTGATAAACTATCGCGCCTCGGCCCTGGTTTATAGCTTCTGTGCGGGGAGAGGAGAATTATTTACGGCCCCCCTAACTGGGTGTGATATCAGCCATGGCTATTATCGAGGCTAGTTCATCACCATAAAATAAGAAGTGTTCCTCGGGTCAAGGGTCTGCGCGACGTCTCCCGTGGGTTCAGAGAGACGGGGGCGGGGGAGGGGCGGGCGGGCAGATATACGGCTGCTGAGGATCTAAAGATAAATGGAAAGATAGGTGTTTGCGGGTATAATTTAAAGAATCGGTGGATACGCGGTGTTGGAAGCGTTACCACGGGCTCTGCGGGGACGCACGTGTGTTCTCTATGTATGCACTCCAATGTTTAGACATGCGTGTTTACATCTTGCCAAGCAAACCGCGTGTAAACACACGTTTCCTTTTCGGCCCCACAGCAGGGAAGGTTAACCAGGTAGACGTAGAGAAAATGCAACCTTGGACACGGGGAGGGGTGGGGGGCAGCGGGGCAGCTTTCCTTTGCCTCAAAGATCTTTTCTTTATGGGATTGAGGCTTTTCCACTAGCCTTTCCTTCCATTAAGACAGCCTTTGTATTGTATTTTGGTATTTGTGATTGCAAAGCACGGGGCTGAGTCATCTTAATAACATACCCGCAGATGCAAATATATGGAAATGGAATGGCACACAGATTTTGTGTGGAGCCCAGCTTTGGCAGGGTGGCCATTCCCAGTTGGTTTTTTAGTGGCGCAGCTACATGCACATATATTATAGTAATTACTTTCTGGGTCCCCTCTGTAGGATGGCAGAAATATGCTTCACATCGCCCCATGTTATGTGTGAAGCATAAAGCCATATTGTAAGATAATCAAAGGCTTCTCAGAAAGGTTTGTGCTGATTAATAAAGTGTTTATGGTACTTTGTTTTGGGGGAGATTGTGATAGATATTTTAGAGCCACCCAAATGGAATAGAAAATACCACATCGTTATTGGAGGCCCTTCATCAGCTTGAGAGAGAGATTGCTGGGGAGTTTCATGATGGCTAAAAAGCCGGAATCAAATAGGGAAACAGAAAGAAAGAAGGCGGGAGGGGGAGGGCTAGGATTTTGAAACTGACGAAAAAAACCAGAATTCGGAGAATTCCAGTAGCTAGTATGAATTGTTGAGGATCTAACATTAACTTGTGGTTGTTTATTTTACATATAATAGGATAGCTAAATGATGGAGTGTATTAGTTCTTTAATAATTTATAGAAATACTTTGATGTTGCAGTAATTACATTAAAGGTCACATATCAAAGGTAATTTGGTTGAGCAGCTGTGATGGTTTCTCAGAAGCAATCAATATCACTGTCCGTGGTGCTGATTTCACCAAGGGGCCTGCCAGATTAAAGAAGGCTTATTACCAGGCAGAAAGGCCCAGGGGAAATCAGGAGCACATTGGAGCAACGCGCCAGCCTCTACCCCCCCACCTCCACTGATAATTAACACTGTTACCCATAATCTGCGCTAATCCTTCATACTGGGAGATCTAGTGGCGGTGTCTCCCCCCCACCCCCAAAATTACAAAGACAGGTTGGCAAGTTTGGGAGGAAAGGTAAAAAGAGATGTGAATGTATGTTAGGAAAAGGGAGGGGTGGAGATAAAGGCCAACAGTAGTCCTGAAACATAGCCTAGAGTCCCCACGCACTGCCCGAAACACCACCCTTTCTTCAAAGGCTTCTCTGGGAGACTCATGGCCTCAAAAGCCTGCTCACACAATTCTCAGGGCAGGTACCGCTTCACAGGGGGAAGGGACAAGGAGAAAAGATAGAATTGTTGCTCCAAGTTCCGAGGGCACATTGTCCCCGCACACACTTGCAAGTAGACAAATGAAAAACAAAATGACGGAGTAAAATTATGCTTTAAAGTGGAGTCATTTTGATTCCAGAAAGCAGACCTTGGCATTAGTATTGTTAGTTGGTTCTCTCCTTTGAGATCAGAGAGTGTGCTGCTAGCAAATGCAGGGATTAGGACTGAGCAAAATGCTCTCACCCAAGCAAATAACACATGTGACCCCAGCAGCAGAGGCTCCGCTCATAGCTACCTCTTTGATGGGGGGCCACAGAAGAAGCCTCTCATCTGGGATGACCACACTAGGGGCCCCAATGAGTGTACTCTGCATCTGACTAAAGAGAATGAAATTGAAAAAAGAACCTGGAAAAGTGGTAACCTCAGCAATTTAGGCACTTTTCCAGACTTCAAAATCCATTAAAATCAATCCATTAAAATCTGTTCCTCACTTTCTCACTGAGGAGGGAAAAGGGGAAAGGCAGCGTAGGCAGTGTATTCTGTTTCCAAGCAAGTTACAGAGGGAGTGAAAAAAATGATCCCATTATTGTCATACACACACACACACACACACACACACACACACACACATGCACGCACGCACGCACGCACCTCACCACCACCATTAACAACAACAGCAGCAGCAGCAACAGAGACAAAACTAGAAATCCCCCTAACCTGAGGCTTCATTTGGGGATTGGAAGAGGGAGCTAACATTATCTTGGGATAAATGCAAGCTTAGTAACTGAACCACAATGACTATTTTCTTAAATCAGAGGTCCATTTCTTTGGGAATCAGCCTAATCAAGCTGTTTTGATAGCTGATTGAGTCATCTTTGGATCTGCATCACAAATGCACTATTATTTTTTAGTTTGATATGATTTTAGTAGAATGAGCTTACTAAGCCTTAAAGCCTGGTTGGGGTCATCTTGAAGACTGCCTTCTTCCAGAATTTTTCTAAACTGTCTCTCTCCCTCTCAATCTCATTTTCTCCTGGCCTCATGCAGCCTATTTGCTATTCTCGACATTTGTTCCACTATTTACAGGATAAACTCGCTATGGGGCAGTTTCTTGGGAAACAAACTGAGTGGACACAAGGCACTGCCCTAGGTGTCCATAAGATATGAAGGTATGAAAAACATTCCCCCTTTCCCTTTTGGAGTTGTCTGTCAAGTTGGAGAAAGAAGCCACACACACAAATATAATAAACAATGTAACCAACAGCAGCAGATGTTACTATAAAGTGGCTAGTGTGGACAATTGCTTGATAATCACAATTAATATTGGTTGATCACTTACTGTGTAATGGCACAAATACCGTTGTCTCCTGTCCTCTTCACAGTCACCCTGGGAGGAAGACATGATTCTCCCCCATACATAAAGGACCGAGATTCACTCAATTGATAAATAGCTCTGGGTCTCTGCTACCATCACCCAGGATACCTACTTCTGTTAGCACTGCCGGTTGCTGTAGGAGTTTAGAGGGAACCCAGATATCTATAGAGTGAAAGAATTGCTATAAAATAATCTGTCAGTGTATGGGCAGGTGGGAACAGAGCGCTGAGAGTATATCAGATAGTTTAGAGCAGTCAGAAACAGTTTATAGCTGTGCATTCATAGCAAGCCAGGAGCAGTGACTGACCAACTTAGCCTAGTAGCCTAGTGGGAGATGCTCTGGGCATCAGAAGCCTCTCTGAGAGCTAGCTACCCAGGACCTGAGTGTGCATAGGAGACCTCGTGGAAGAACTGTGTTCTTAAAATACATCCCGGGTGCTTAGTCCCAGCTGCTCCAGCCTTTAGGACTTTGCAGGGAATTGTCTTCCAGGAAGAGCCCATCTGTTTCCAAAGTTGGGAATACAGAGTCTCAGGGGGTGGGCTGTGACTAGAGAAAACCAGTGAATAGAACAAGCAGCGGCCAGCACTCTGCCCCCTCAGCAGCAGGAAGGGGTGGGGGTGGGGAGCTGGGTCCAGTTAGCAGGAGGCCTAGAGGCAGCGAAGAGGGAGCTTGGGGGGAGGGGAGTTGTATCTGCTTGGTAAACATTAAAGTTCCAATTCACTAGTTAAAGATTGGCTTTTGTGTCCTCACTCCGGCAACTCTAGAATACAAAACAAACTAGCACACTCTTCCAGGCTGCCTCCCACCCCACCCTCAGTCAGCCACACAGACATGCAATGTCCCTGCCATAGAGACTCCTGGACTCGGGTCATTGCAACTCAGGACAGTCATTTCTATGGAAATTCAGTGTGACCTTCTTTGAGTTTACTAGGAAAGATGGTGAAATGGAAAATTAAAAAAAAAAAAAGCTCGGTTGAATTTCTAGCATGCTGTCTCAGGGTGTCTCTTCTGTCATTCCCCTTGCCTCTCACCTTCCTCTTCCTTAAATCCTATTTTATCTCTTTCCTCTTTTTCCTTTTTCTCTCTTCATTTTCCACCTATTTCCTTCTCTCTTCCTTCTGAACATTTTGCTCCTCTTTATCATTCTCATTTTCAACCATTTCCCCCTGCCTCTATCTTCTTCACTATCTCTCTTCCTCCTCCTCTCTCCATCTTCTCACTCTCTTCTGTCTGCCCACTGCGCCTCTCCCTTGACACCCATAGGGGCCTCTAGGGCAACATCCCCAGGGCTTCAGGGACTTTCCTCACAAGGCCATCTCCTTCCCTGACAGCCCTGCCATTGAAGGATCCATTTAATTTTATGTACAACTGTAAAGATGGATGATAAGTAGAAAGGATGCAGGCAAGAACAAAATGAATAAATTATAAAGGGCAAATGATGACAAGCCAGGGTCCCTAGAGACAATGATATGATAACAGAAACTAAAAATGAATTTATGATGGATGTAGTTAGCATGTAGGGAGGCTGTTAATTCTTCCAGTCGTTTTACAACTTGTAGTGATTGGCACAAAGTGTTCCACTTGAGAACTGTGAGGTATTTCCACTCTTCTGTGCTGGAAGTATGGTATTGAGTTCTCTGGCTCTTGTTAGCACCCGTGTCTTCTCTCCTAGTCTCTGACACTTCTATGTCTCTGCTTGCGTCTATAAGGTCACAGCCAATCCACACATCCATCAAGCTCGTGGGTCCTGTTCTTCTTACTTCATATTATTAATTTAGGGACTATTAAAACAAAACACCACCAATGGAGTGGCTTAAAACACAGAAATGTATGGTTTCACAACTCTTGGGGCTGAGCGTCCCAAATCAAGTTTCAACGGATGACTTCTTCTGAGGGTTGTAAGGGAGAATCTACTTCATACCTTTCTCCTAGCTTCTAGGAGATGATAGCTGGTGTTCACTCTGCTGCCTGTACATTGTCTCTTTCTTCTTTCAAAGTTCCCCTTTCTAAAGACACCAGTCATATTGAATTAGGGCCCATGCTAATGATCTCTACTTGACCTTCTGCAAAGCTCCTATTTCCAATAAGGTCTTGTTCACAGATACAGAAGTAAGGACTTCAATATCTTTTGCAGGTGACACAATTGAACCAATAACGCAGAGAAATAGGCTTCCCATGTCTATCCCATAGGAGGACTATGGTCTTCAAGGTGTCTAAGTCATGATGGGGGAGGGTCCCACTAGCTCTTCTTCTGTGACTTCCACTTGGTCTTATGCTTTCTTTTCTTCCTCTAAGGGGAGAAAAATTACATTCAGCTCTTCTCATATGTCTTGAAAAGAATTGTCTATCCTTCAGGGAAGTAAATCTCAACTGGGCAATTTTACATACAAGGGACATTTGTCATTGTTTGAAGGGAAGGGCCAGTGATGACCGTAAGTGTCTCTACAATACACAGGACTGTCTTCCTAACAATGAGCCAGCTCCCAATATGTCATGTCAAGATGGAGAAATCCTAATTTAAAGCTGAAGACAAGTCTGATAGGTAGGCCCTGAAGAAGAGTGTTCCCTCTTGCCCAGTACTTCCCATTCATTTGGGTGTGAGAAGTGGGAGGTCACATTAAGGGTCACAAGCTCAAGTGGAATGAGCTCTCAAATGAGGGTGTGATGAGCAGGAGAAGACAGCAAAGCTCACTTCCAGGCCTGAAAGATCATTTCTGGTTAGCCACGCCCATCCTCATATCAAAATATGCAGGGCACGTTTGGCCCAAGAGCTTCTAGTTTCAGCACCAAACTAATGTTGGCCTTCTTCTGTGGTACCAAACTCTCTCCTTTGGCCCATATGGTATCTATGTTCTAAATAACATGAGCTGACAATATGCTCATGACAGAGCTAGAACAGAACCTAGGCCTCCATGTGGGAGTTCCCTGGGCCCTCCCTTCTGAAGAGCCTTAATGTCTGGCAGGGCTTGTTGCCCTATCTAAGCTTTTCAGCTCAGCAGCCTTCCACATACCTGGGTCCATTATCCAGAAGAGACTAGTGAAGCTCCAAGAAGGAAGGCTCTCAGCTTTAAATACAAAGTCAGGACCAGTAGGGCACACATATTCTCTGTTCTCCTCTTTGCCAGCCTGTAGTCCCCAATCCCCTATCCAATTATTTCCTCCAAAGACCCTATAGTCCACTCCTCAGAGACACTGAGTCCTCCTGGTCTCCTGGGGCATTGCCCACATTGTCCCTCCTGCCTAGACTGACCACTTGTTTCTTCCCTGCCCTAGCCACACCAGTCAGCAATGTTGCCCATCTATCAAACCAGGGACTCTTGACCACCGTAGAGACTGATCTTCTCTGTGACACCCCACAACAGATCCCAAGCCTCCATTCAGTAAGGCTCCTGAAGAGAACTATCAAAAAGCCAGAGAGCATCCAGATCCACATTCATCTACCTGATGTGAAGAAAACAAGCAAGTGAGAGGGCACCTGAGTGAATGGCCCCTGCCTAGTGAAGAGCAAGGGAACACAGGCCCTTGACTCTGCCAGTTCAAACCCTGTGGCCTCAGGCAGGTCAGAACTTCCCTGGAACTATCTTCTGAGCTGGGGAAGAGGGTGAGCTGGATTGCCGCTGGAGTCCTTTCCAGTCCTGATATTCTTTATATTTCAGAGAATAATAGAGTTGGCATTACTCAAGACGGCAGGGAGATGAGGGGAGAGTCCTACTCTTCACCGCCTGCCGCCATTGGTGACAAGTGTAATAAAGCGAGGGTCAGATGTGTCACTCCCTGATGCACACCAGCCAGACTGCTTGCCCCAGGGCGAGGGCTGGACTCCTGATGGTGCACCCACCCCTGCTCTTCGCTCAGGTCTCATTCTAAGCAGATCGGACAGGTGTTTCACCATTTTCTGGCTCCTGTATAGAATCGTAGTCGCCACCCAAATCAGGAGCAGCACTGTGTATAGATAACCTGTCTCGTGCAGTTTGACTACAAGATAGGGCATCCAAGAATGGGACAAAATGAGTAAAACACAGCCTGCTGATGAAGGATTTTTTTTAATTTGCGGGGGCAGGAGACAAATGTGAAGACAATTCTCAATATGGATAGTACCTTTGGGGGCTGAAAAGTGGTAGTAATTGGAAATGCTTAGGAGTTCCAGTGAACCAAATCAGCTGTGGGACCACAGCTACCATGGTAGCCTTCTGCTCCCAGGCCCTCCTCCTGATGCATTTACCATAGATAAATCACAAGGTTACCCTTGTGAGATAAAACTCTCACAATCTGAAAATGCTACAGGCACCGTCACCCAGAGGATGCAGCTAGTGGCCAACCTTCCCCTGACCACAAACCCTCAAGAAGCACACAGCTCTTCCCAGATACATTGCCTTCAAGCTCCCTTTTGGGGGGACATGGCCCTCTCTCTGTCATGTCATTCTCAGAGGCCCAAGCCTGGCATCATTTCTTCTGCTTGTACTCAGCTTCCTCAGGGAGCTATCCAATCCCTACAGGCAACTGGAACGTCTCTGTGGTTCCAAGCTATTTGCTAACTCTGGGAGTCAGCATCTTGGAGTCTTAAACCCGGGTGGTCACCTTTCATAGTTCAGTACAAGGCAGAGGGAGAGAAGCAGGTGAGCTGGAGCTCCTCTGTCTGCTAGGAGACATTGCTGTTTCATGCACCTTGCAGAGGCATTCCACAAGATCCATCCTCATGACTTTTCTCCTATCCATATCACCTCCAATCCCTCTAAGATGCTTCCAGCTTAGCTCACCCTACAGGGATACATTTGGAAAGACAAAAAAGCCTGGCTTTGTGTTCTTGGCCTTCTGCAGAAAACACTGTGGATGGTGCTTCAGGCCAGGCAGTTGCAGATGGCGCAGATGTGAGTAGGAACAACATGAAGCAAGGTGAAGCAAGGTGTGCATTCTCTGGAGAAGGAGCCTGTGGAGCCTGTGGAGCCTGTGGAGGCCATGACTGCTTGGGTTTGTGTGAGGCGATTAAAAGATTTCTTGACCTTTTGCCAGAGGTGAGGCTAGAAAACAGGAAGTCTGTGTGAGCCACCACTCTGCGATGAGTGTACGTTAGGATTGGAGGGGTTTCTTTTTTTTTTTTTTTTTTTTTGCCAGTCCTGGGGCTTGAACCCAGGGTGTAGGCATTGTCCTTGAGCTTTTTTTGCTCAAGGCTAGCACTCTGCCACTTGAGCCACAGTGCCACTTCTGGCTTTTTCTGTTTATGTGGTGCTGAGGAATCGAACCCAGGGCTTCATGCACACCAGGCAAGTACAGTACACCTTAGATGATGATGGGGGACAAAACAATATTGCTTTTTATTCAAGTCATGAAAATTGTTATTGTAGAGGGAAAGTCTGGAGCTCAAAGGGATGGGGTCTTTCTAGGGTCTACCAATTTAATTGGGGTTCAAGTATAAAGGCATTTCTGGTTTATCCTCATGTAACCACCAGGGGGTACCATAGAGGTAGCTTCCTCCTGGTTGAGTGGACATCAGGGAAGTATTGGACTGACCAGGAGCCTGGGACCCATCTGTGTCCAGTTCAGAAGAGACAAAATGATGCCGAACACTCCACTCTACCCTGAGACACTGGGACTGCAGAAAAGACACCAAAGTCCTGGATGACTTCAGTCTGAGTTGTCCAATTTCTATAATGAAAGTCATATGCGAGCCCTTTATATGTTGTTGATTGCTACAATAATAATCAAAGTATTATTATTAATGACAAAATAATTATGTGACTGTAGATGATCTTTGGAGTCTTACTTCACAGCAGAATCATGTGATCCTTACTAAATCCACAAAATGATTAGAAGACATTAAAAATATAAAATAGTTCAAGAATGTGACTTAGCTTATCTGCCTTATCATATTTAAGAGAAAAGAGATGACTGATCTATAATAACCAAAAGGACTCAATAGAGGAGGAGGACAGAGTTCTCCTATGCGTAAGAAGGTAGTGTGTTAGGTAGCTTTCCATCACTACAGTAAAATACCTGAGATAATTAGTATATAAATGGAAGAGGCCTTATTGCTTTGAGGCTTGTTTCAAGACAATGCATCATGGTAGGGATGTGTGTCAAAGAAAAAAGGAGAAGGGCACCTGTTACCCACAATCCCTTTTAATGGAACACTATCAGTAACTACAAACCTCCCACAAATTCCCACCTTCTAGAATCTCCACCGCCTCCCAGGAGTGCTGCTCTGGGACCAAACTCTGGCCACTTAGTCCTTCCTTCCTAGAGTCAGGGATGGGAACAGGGAGAATGTATTTGGAGAATTGGGAGGTCTTTCAGTGCTACCCTTCAGAACCTTTAACCTTTTAGATCCAGAAGGCACCACTTAATTCTAGGCAGGTCTGTCACTCAAAATCCTATACACATTGGGTGTGTCTTCAGGCCCAGCAAATCTTATTTCCCTTCCTCCTGGAAATTACATGCTTCCCCCTGTGTACTCACTGGAAGCCTTCCAGGGCTTCAGGACTAACTCCAGGCTCCTGGTTCCCTCTGCTCAGCTCTTCCAAGCCATTGTTACCTACATAGATCTCCCCCTTGTCTGAGCTTCCACAGGTCAACCCTGGTCAAAAGTGTGGACATCAGACCAATGCCCCAGCATCACCAGGGCCTTCTTAGGGAGTTCAGACTCTTAGGCCCCAGAATATCAGAGTCATCCAGTCCACATCCACTTCATTTGACTGAGATCCTTAGAGGATTCATGGACATGAAAAAGTTTGATGGTCACCAGCCTGACTGTGGACTCTGGGGGATATTGTCTTAGTTTGAGTGTGACCCCAGAAGCAGCGTATCACAAGCATTCATGCACACAAGGTGATTGTTCAAATGGACTTTGGGTATTGGTCCCAGGAATCACAATCAATAGTGGGACAATATGACAAAAGAGAGAAGAAATCAATAAAGGATGTGTTAGCAGGCTAGCTTCCACTGTGAGAGGTGTTTAACCCCTCTGAGAGATTGTGGAAACAGTGCCAGGCACCTGTCCCAGAGCCAAGCACCCAGGGCTAGGGAGCTGGGGTGTTGATACAGATTCCTACCAGACTCTAGCTGAGAAATACCCGCAGATCATTAATTCTACAGCTCTCCTGACTTGCCATGTAGGTGTGCAAAATGAGCTCCACCTCCAGAGAAAATATTCCAGCAGGAAGTGCAAATGCTGGTAGTTGGAAGGCAGACCTCTATCACTGAGTTGTAGAGGTCCAGAACACTGCTTGCCTCCAAGATCAAGTATGGCATGATACTCCCACATGGAGGGAGTATCTCTCTACCATGAGAACGGCTACCATTACCTGTAGACTCACTATGAATCCTCATAATAGAGCATCACACCTGCACTGAGCATTATTGGTGCTGTTATCTAGAGAGGAAATGGGAAGGGGGTTACTGTAAGGTCACATAGACAAGGAGAGGTCTGACTCCTGAAACCTAGCTTCTTCTATTACATCTGTACAAGGGCATGAAGAGTGTCATCATGCAAAAGAGGGGCCTGCAGATGTCCACACATCTGACCTGTCTTTGGATTGAGAATCTGGTTCTATATGGAAAGCAGAGCCAGAGCCAGCCACTGCTCTGCCTGAAACCAGTAGGTGCTATTGGGAAGCTGCTTAACCTCTGTGAGCTTCAGCTTCAGTGACTACCTGTCAGAAACATATTAGGCTGCAGTGGCTTCAAAAAATAAAAATGGAGCTTTGGATTTTTTGTAGCTCATAAGGTCCAGGGTCTGGTGGTATTCATTCATCAGCATATAACAAAGTCAGGGTCAGAGTCTCTTCCCTCTTATTTAGAAAATGATTGCCCCAGATCTATGCATCACATTTGCAGTTGGATATAGCAAGTCCAGCTGCTTCTGCCCCTTTTATCAGGAATGCAAATGATTTTCCAGAGCCCACCTTCCCAGAAGACATCATGTATGTCTCATTGACTGGAATTCTGTCACAAAATTACTGTAAGGCAAGCTAGCAAAGGGAATCTACACTGGCACAGACTAGGCACTTGATACTGTGCTTCTGTTAGTGAGGAAGAAGAGGGGATGGGTACTAAGGGTAGGAACCAGTAGATTCTGCCTCCCAATCTGGTAGAGATGGCCAGGAGTTTCAGAAGAACAAGCTGGGTAGAGTAACAGCCCTAACTCACATCTTAACCTTGTATGTTTTAGTTGAAGCCAGGACTGGATGCTTAAAAGAGTGGTAGATAATGCAAGAGAAATGGTTTCTGAGTGTGTTCTAGAGGTGCCTCTTGCATACAGCATGGATAACCTATTCCAGCTGCTGACATGGTTTCTAGTTCCATGGGTCTCATGTGAAGGGATGACGATATTAGCCACTTAGGCCCTATATTTTAGTGTCATTTATATTTTTCTCCTATTTTGTGGTGCAGGGAATGGAACCCAGTTGCTCACAAATGCTAGGCAAGCACCCATCATGCAGACATCCTATCTGTTTTGACTTTGTATACTAATTCACTTTTTCATGTAGCTGAAATATTGAAGCAACCAAAGTCATGGTACCCGTAGACACTATCCTGATGTCACAGACATTCCATGAACAATTTCCCACTCCCACATTTTTGTCTGACAGGTGTACTGATGGACACAATCCTTTGGATGGTTCCCCAGGAACTAGTGAGCTAGGTAGTGCCAAGTAGTGACACAGGTGTGCTCAAGCAGAGTCGCAGTAACAGGTGTACAGGATAACACAGCTAGTTGCTACATTAGACCAAGTCAATTCTGGGGTGAGCCTAGATCCCACAACTTCACCTGAGTTTTATTTGCTTTCCATGATAAAGCTGCACTATGGCAGCCCCAGTCTTCAGCCCTAGCCAAAGCTGCTAGCTTTACATTCTCCAGCCCCCATACTGATCAATCCAGCCCTCCCAGTCTCTTTCTTCTCAGAGGACACTCAGGCCCCAAGATCAATCCTCCAACCCTGTCCCTATCCCAGTGTCTTTGGGAAAGGCTCAAGTTCCAGATTTACGAAGCCTGATTTCCAACCCCAGTCCTACTACTCTGAACTGTATGACTTTGGGCTAATCATTTCACTGCTCCTAAACTCAGTCTTCTTAGCTCTGAAGTGCCAGCGGTGACTTTATCTGGGGACTGCTGATGGAGCATGAGGTAATGCACACGAAGCTGTGAGAACCCATCATGCTCATGGGAAATCTGTGTGGGGTCTCTCTACTGCTGCTACACTCACTGCTGTGGTTCTGTCTCCCTACTGAGAGGTGAGTGTCCTCAACCTGGTCATTTCTGATCCATACCTGCCCCCTGGTTTCCCAAGTCTGGAAGACAGCTGAACCTAAGTGAATAATGGCGAACATCCTAGCTGTAAAACTAGTCCAAGGCTAGTCACTTGGGAAGACCTGCAAACCTCACTCACTGAATGGGCAGATTGTAGTCTACTGAGCCTCCTAAATCCATCCCTGCTGAGGCTTGGCTGTGTTTGAAGGTGGTGGCTCAAGATTGCCTCCTTCATGCCCCTAAGAGCTGTTAGCTATGTTTGTTCCAAGGATTTCCACAATGCCCACATGAGACCCATGCATCTCCCTCTCTACTCTTAATTCACCATCCCTTACTCCAATAAAAGGCCCCCTGGAAGCTGAGTGAACGATCCCAGAAGATTGAAAACCCTTACCCAGTAAGCACACGAGTAAGATTGTGTCCTGGATGCGCACACACACACACACACACACACACACACACACACACACACACACACCACGCCATTGCCTTTGGGAAGGCTCAGGCTTAAATGGTCCAGCAGGTCCTTCTAGACCAGGAGATGGACGATCTGAAATGAATATGCATTTAGTCTCTCCCAGCAGCCCTGACAGCTGGCATCCAACAGCTGGAACTGCTCAAAGCCGAAAAGAAGGTTTTTAAATTCAATTCAGTAAGTGTTTCCTGAGCACCCACCAGGAGCATGGCCCTGCACAAGGTGCTGCTTGGCAGGTGGAAGCCAACAGAGGGCAAGGACCCTGGGGACTTTTCTCCTGCAGAGGAGAAAAGGTGTACATGCCAAGCAATTAGAGGACAAGGGATTGAGACTTCAGTCTGGAATTGAGAGCTTGTGTGGTTTGGGAGTGCTGTAAGACAGTGGCTGTTAACCATCTTGCATGAGCACTTCAGTACTAGAGCAATGCTTTCAGGCAATGGGCCAGAAGTGGTGGCCGAGGGGGGATGGAGATGGTACACCACTGAGGTGACAGTGTGAAGGCAAAGAAGAAGGATGATAGGATGTGGAGAGGAGACTGTGCCTGGGATTCACTCAGTAAAGGGTTGGGAGTCGAGTCAGGGGCCTGGTGGGGCCCCATTGGGAAGGACATTAAACATCCCACTGAGGAATATAACCACTTCACTTTCAGTTCTTGGGGACTGCTGAGGATTTCTGAGTAGGAGAGTGATCACTGCACCATTGTGTACAGTATGCATTCATGAAGAAGGCCTGTGTTGGGTGAGTGAGAGTTGGACCTAGGGGAGTCCATAAAGAACAAAGGCTAAGGACTGTGCAGAGCCTGTCCAAGGGCAGCCTCCCTGGACCGACATGGCACTCCTGGAGCACCAGAGTTCTAGTTGGGCCTGTATCTGGCAAATGCTCCTCACTTAATTCTTGGCAAATTCTGCTTGTGTCTCCTTCTAAAGCAGGTGAATTTGGCATTCTCTTGACCATGTGAAAGACTTTTCTCCTCTTCAGATTTGTAATAAAAGCAAAGACAGATACCTCTCACATTCTTTCATCTTTCTCTGTCTTCAGACACACACACACACTTGCACACACATACAGAGGCACAGAGTCATGAAGAGTCTGGATATGGCCTTGTGTCCATAAACTGGAAATGACCCCCATTTGGCAACACTGGACATTCATCCCATTCTCCACCCAATGCTGTCAGAAAACAGAGCTACACGAGCTTGAACTGTGAAGATGCTTCTCCTTTGCCATTGTTTCCTTCCTGTGGGCCAGGAAAATATAAGAAAGGACCTTAGCATTTCCCACTCTCCTACCTCTGTCCTTTTGTAGACCTCTGCCCTGTAAGAATCCAAAGATAGTTGGACATAGCTCTGTTGAGATGTCACATTGGGTTCCCATTCATCTACATCATGGCCTTTTTTTACTTAAAGAATTTCCATGATTGACAAACTGAGAGAACTCACCCGTAATTGAGAAGCATTGGGGAGGACACCCATTTCCATTAGCATCTATATTAAGGGGTGTGCTCAGTGCAGTTTATTACTTCGGAGTAGACAATCCAAGAGTGTTTTCAAGTTAATGTCCTGCCAAGCCTGCTCTAATGAACAGATACAAAGCATGTGTAATTAACACGGTGATGGTGTGACGCTGAGTTTTAGCAACCCACTTGTGAAAACTGTTGTCTCAGACAGCACAATTTTGTCTACACTACTTAATTTTGTGATTAAAAAAAAAGAAACACACCATGGATGTCTCCAAGGCCAAGCTTCTCCTGAAGTCCCAAATTGCCTTCTACTCTGGCTTGTTGGCTTTGAAATTTTTTTAAGATTTCAACCGACTTCTTAAGTATTTAGCATCTAACAGATACAAGGAGCCTAGAGTGGCCAAGTCATGGGAGGGGTCAGGGAAGGGGGTGGGTCATAACCCCTTCAGAGGCCTTTTTCTGATGTTGATGATCCCAGTTTTTGACCCCCTCGCTACATCCAGGAATTCATTGAAAACTGCCCTGTGTTATAAGGTGGCAGGATGGGCTAGATCCCACTGATGCCTCCTCATACGCTCAGGTTCCATAGGTTTGCCACTAGGTGTATGTTTTGATCTCCACCCTGTCTGGATGTTCCTTAAACACCTCTAACTGTGGGGAGTCACCAAGCAAGAACCAGTTCCATCCCCAGTTTCTTAGTCCGTAGCGGCAAACCTGTTGTTTGCCCTCTCTCACTTCTCAACTAGGTTTTAGGAAGACAGTACAGGCCATCTCCCTCTATTCTATTCTTATTAAATGATTTATATGGGGGATCTTAATATTTTCTTTTAGGATAAACTGAGCTAATGTGATGTGCTTGTTTTAATTTGCGAGGTTAACTGATCTAATTATCTGCAGCGTTTAGTTAAATCCTTGTGCTTGGGCCGGCCGCAGGTGTGGGCTTTGAATCCTGCCAACAGGAAATCTCTTAAAACGAGCTGATCTAACACAGCAGGTCTGCTGGTATGAGGGATTTTTCTAATAATGCATGAATTTATTAACAGCCAAAGATAAATAGAGGATATATTTACATTAAACAAATTCACTAGGAACTGCCTGCTGCTTACTGGGTCTCTGTCCTGGCAGATGCTTCCTTCAACTCCATGCCACGGTCGGTCTGTATCATCTGGGTTGAGGCAAGAGTTGTGCTCAAGGGCTGTATGAGAAGATACAGAAATACCCCTCTGCCATGATGGCTCAGAGGTGCTTAGCTGGTCGGGTGGAGATTAAATTCTAGAATGTTAGTTGACCTCCAAAGGAGTCAGAGATGTGGCCCCACCCACTAAAAGTTGACCAAGTCTTGATAACCAGTTAATTTCC
This sequence comes from Dipodomys spectabilis, assembly GCF_019054845.1. Classification (NCBI taxonomy): domain Eukaryota; kingdom Metazoa; phylum Chordata; class Mammalia; order Rodentia; family Heteromyidae; genus Dipodomys; species Dipodomys spectabilis. The sequence continues at coordinate 16,535,351 of NW_024870701.1, read as the reverse complement.
CCTAATTAAGGAAAGTGCTGGTCCCCTTGTTCTGTGGCTGAGAAGATGGTGGTCTCAGGAATCTGTGTTAGAGACTGAGGACTACACCTCCAAGGAGTATGGCTAGAGAAAGTGACAAGGACTGTAGAGGTAATATTCCATCTGATAGCTGGGTGGTGAACTACATCCAGTTGGAAGAGGAGATGTTGCGGATGGCTATGGAATGACAGGAGGGCCTTAGGTGGCAAGTACAGGGGACTCGCTTGTCCCATATCCCGTCTGGGGCTCTAAAAATCCAGCAAAGCTCTAAAAACAGCTCAGCATATCAAACACTGTTTCAGGAGAATGGAACTGTAACTCCAGAGCCGATGTTGCCTAGAAATCCTGTTAGGCTATATTGTTTGAAGCAGGATCAGGCTAGGCAGGCAAAGCCACATTTGAAATGCATTTCCCATTACCTGAGGCTCAGATGCCCTGACAGTCTGAGTCACTCAGTACTGACCTGTTTTCAACCATTGTAGAGCTCTCTTCTTCCACGTGAATGATCCTGGATGAAATTGTGCTTGCAAGGCACTAGAATAACGCACACACATGCAAAGTATATATGTGCACACATGGATGCAGCTAGCATGCTTACCATTCAGTCACTCAGAGGCACATGTGCACATGCACACACCAAGGGGCCTGGCGTCTGTGTGCACACAGAGATATCTGTACATTATAGATGCCTGCACACACATAAGCACATATGATAGGCATGTACACACAGACATCCTGCCCATGACCACATGTGCACACTCCCACTTGCTTTCCCTCAGACTCCTTTGGAATTGAAACAGCTCTATAAGGACAGCCAAAGATAAACTCTTGATTTCTGATTTTCAGAGTGGTTTGGATGAGGTCCTCTGAAATGTATTAAAATGCTAATCACAGCATCTGTCTGAACCCTGACAGCTGTGTGACTTGGGGGGAAATGGAAACAGAATGGATTTTGAAGCCAGAAGTTGCTCCTTTACACTCCTTTCCTCCCTCAATTCTTTGTCTCCCCTCCCCATCCCCTGCCTACTCCCCATGAGTTCCATGAGCCACTACTGTCTCCAGTCTGGTCCACAGTGGCCTCAACTCTGCCAGAGGAAAATCTCCAACACATTTCTACCTAGTGCTAAAAAAACAAAGCCACCTCAATTCTGCTATCTCTGCTCTACCTCTTTAATGGATAGGCTCATACCACGCCCAGGACAAGCAGAACCAAGTTCCTCTGCATCTCAGAAATGGCCTTCTACCCTCTAAGTCCCTCTGTCCTGAAGCCTTCCAAGTCCTAAGCCCCAGACCCCTTCTCCCATGTGAGAACAGAGAAAGGGTTTTGCTGAACAAACTTTCCTGACTCTGTATAGCCACTCATGAGACCTAACCCTGGCTTCAAACCCTTGCCCACTGGTCTTAGATCCTCTCTGCCACTTCTGCTGATACCAGAATTCAGGAACAGCAGGTGCTTCTGATGCCATATGTATGTGCAGGCAGTTCTATACTCATGCTTTGCCCCATTTACTTCCTTGATGCCATTTCTCAAGACCCCAAGTCCCCTTTTCTGTCCAAGAATATTCCAAACTCAGCTCAGCATCATCTTCTCCAGGAAGCCTTCCTCGATTTGGAGAAGGCTGAGTAAGTGACCTGTCCTATGTCCCCAGTATCCTATGCATACCAAAGCTTACCAGAGTTTAACATGATGTTTTTGTCCTGTGCCTTCCTTCTGTGTTCTTTGGTGACAGGGACTTGGTCCTTCCTGTCTTCTCTGAACCCAGTACTGCAATGAGGACTTGCCTAGTAAGTCCTCAATAACCAGACAATTGAAATGAGTAGATGGGAGAGAAACGGAACCCTGGGAACCAAGGATGCTTTCTGAGGGCCCCTGAGTAGACCCCTTGGAGGAAGTTTGCGCCCTGTGCTGGCATGTAAAACAAGCTCCCATCCAATTGTGTTAATACAGGCCTCCCTCATGCCAGATTCCCTGTGTTCCCATCCCCCATCATCACCCTATGAGATAGAAGCTCCCAAGCATACCACTGTTCCATTTTTTCTCTTAAGCATCAAGCTGTCATTTGACTAAACACCATCTGGAGACTCCTAGCTTCAGCCCCTCACTTCTTCCAAACTCTTATTAATATGATAGGTGTTTATTCCTTCATTTTCCTTCTTCCACTTCCTCCAGAGAATCTTAGCCCTGTGGCCTTCAGACATTCATCTTATCCTTGGGAAGCTCAGTTCTGCCAGCGCAGGCAACCGTCTCAGGCTTGGCTTCACGCAGTTGACAGTGATGGGAAGCAGGCAGAAAGAACAGGAGTACGCTGTGAAGTTGCTCTTGGAGCCTGGTCCCAGCTAGTCTTAGAAAGGGGCTGGCAGATATGAAGAGCAAATTGGCTAAACTTGGCATATGGTAGCCTTCTACTCTGGCATGTTGGCTTTTCCAAGGCCTTTTGTGCTTCCCTGATGCTACCAAATAAATCTCAGATTCTTAACCCCAGCCCCCAAGCTCCCATCACTCTGCTACCAGCACCTAGTAGTCTTCGGAAGAGGAACCTGTACATGCTGCAGCCTTCATCTGAAAATGCCCCTGACCCTGACTTCCGTGCTTGCTCATCCTTGAAGGCATTCACCTCTTCCTCTTCCATGCATCTTTTCTGACTATCTCACCCTCACTAATTTCTTTCCACCTTCTTTTGCTCAGTTCTCTACCCTACACTGCACTGTTTCCTAGCATGGCTTATATTTCTCTGAAAAGACAAGAAACTCTCCTAATGGTGCCAGGTGGCCGAGCACATAGTGAGTCCACAACCAATTCTTCATCTTGAAGCAAAAACGGAACAGCAACAGAGAGAGAATCCCCAGAGAGATGAGTCCCAGTTCCTTAAGGGGATGCCCAGTTTCTCACATGCTGAGCCCTCGGTCAGTGCCCATTTGGAGGGCTGCCGATTCTAGTCCTCTGCCATGGCCTGGGCTGGCACTTAGAGGCCAGCTCTCTTCCCTTGGTAGAGCATTAAGCTAATGTGTGTTGTGTCTCATTAGTGGCATTTTGTTTGTTCCAAGGCCAGGCAATTTGATGGGTAGTTGATTGGATATTTTGTTTATTTATGGCAGGAAAAGCATTCTTTATTGAGGACTGGGCAGCACATTTCTGTCCCCGTGGCACCAAGATCCTCTGGCAATCAAGCAATTATGAATTAAGACAATAAATAATATACAATAAGCAATACAGACTGCATGCCTCCCTTTAACAAGCTCTCTTTGGGGAAGACCATTGTATCTCCCAGAGCCAGATCTGGAGACCCAGAAGAGCCCATCCTGAGAGATGTTGACATCTCAAGCTGGAGGTTGGCATGCCAAGTCTGAGCCTCCTTCCGTCTATATTCATAGACAACCTTTAACTTCCTAGCGTCACCTCTCTTCACAGAGCAGGAGGGCAGGTGTTGTTATCTCTATTTGATAGGTGAAGAAACCTGCCCAGAAACAGTACAAATGTTTCTCAAGCATGGCAGTGTCCTAAAGGACATGGGAGAACACAAGGACAACCCTTGCTGACCTGTCTACCCACTTACTAAGACTGCATGCCAAGCAGGAGGATTTTACTTGAGAACATCAGATCAGGGGCTTCTTACACCTTCTTCCTGTGGGCAGGTTTGCGGGTCTTGGGTAAACGGAGGTGTTAGCCCCAGACACATGTTCACCACTGGGGAAGCTGCAAATAGGGCTTTTCCATTCCCCAGCTTAAAGATGTCTCCCTTGGCAAGGTTGTTCTGTGATCCACAGAGTGCCAGGAGCTCTGAAGCCCAAAGGGCCGGGATGCTCAGGCACATTTCTGTGTTTCAAATAGCAGGCTAGCCATAGCACCCAGGCTTACCTCAGGCAGAGTCCTGAAAAGTCCAGTCAGTGACCTAGAAAGACAGCCTGAGCTCCCCTGCAGCCAGAACAAGAACTGTAGGATCAGGGAGGGGTGGGACAGGCATGGATCTGGGTGTTCAGGGGTCTCAAGCTGGAGGATTATGGGCACCTAAAGGATCTACCCAGAAAGACTATAGAGTTTTGCTATACAAATGCAATCTGCATCTCACTCAGCCCAGGCTCCTCTTTAGCCATTCTTCTCACCTTCTCCCACGCCTTTTCCTCTCTCTCTCTCTCTCTCTCTCTCTCTCCCCTCACAGAAACTAATTGTCTCTCTCACTAGCCCGTGCCCATGCTTTCCAGAAGTTTATGCATGAAACTAATTATGCACTGCTAATTTGGAAGCTAGCAGCTCTCCCGTTCATTTGATTTGGGTTGTTCTGCTGAGTGGCATTTCTGTAAATATTCCACAGGGCTGGGGGCCTGTCAGGGAGGGTTACCTTAGTTCAGGATCAGGAGGAGATGCCTTGGGGTCTAGAGTCTGGAGGTCCATGCAATGTGTTGGTTCTGGTGGAGGGTACAAAAGGGCACCATTACCATAAACCCTGAAGAGGCCTCATTAGCTGCACTAGCTAGCCTGCTGGAGGTAGGAGTCTGGCTGGGCGGGGCTGATTGGAAAACTGCCCACAAAGGTATAAAAAGTGCCAGGTTGGCAGGAACACTCATTGGTAAGCCCTGAAGTTCAGCAGAAGGTGAGGCTGGGGAGAAGTTGCTAGGAAGTGCCAGAGGTTTATTTGCCCTGGGAAATTTCTTCCAGGAAAAGATCTAGAACCATACTGGATTTTGACACTGAGATCTAAAAGGGCTAAAATCCTTGAGTAAAAGGAAGGAAGAGGGCAGACAGGGACTCTTTAGCTGAAGTCTGGAGACTCTCATCTTGTTTTTCAGGATTTAGGATCCTTTCTAAAGAATGTGAAGAATTATTTTTCTTTTTTTTTTTTTTTTTTTTTGGTCGGTTGTGGGACCTGAACTCTGGGCCTGGGCGCTGTCCCTCAGCTCTTCAGATCAAGGCTAGCACTCTACCACTTGAGCCACAGCGCCACTTCCAGCTTTTTTTTTTTCTGCTTATGTGGTGCTGAGGAATCGAACCCAGGGCCTCAGGCATGCAAGGCAAGCGCTCTACCACTGAGCCATCTTCCCAGACCTGAAGAATTATTTTTCCAAGTTTCTGAGGTGCTACTGAGGACCCATGATATGAGAGACTTAAAAAGTTCTTTGTGAATTATTGGACATAGTCAGCTACTTGCTGGTACCTCTAAGGGCTTAGAAAGAGCTCTCTGGCTGGTGACTTGGATTTGCTGTAGCCAAAGCCAACTTCATGGGCATGTGATCTATTCACCCCCACAAAGTCTCACACTCTCAGAAAGGCACTTGGACTCCAGTCAGTCTTGAAATTCTTAATGTCAAGGGGCACACATTTTCAGTTGGCATCTGCAAATCACATTACCACAAAGGCTCACCTGGACCTTGACTCACGAGAACTCTCTTGAGGGACTTTTGTAGTTTTTCATGTCCTCTAGAAAAGAACACCCTTGGGACCTGGGCTGAGTCTCCTGTTGTTCTTGACAGATGCAGGCTAGGATCCACCATGTGCAGTCAACAGAGAACTTGGGCATTCCCCTTGGTTTTTATTCACAATGCACCTCAAACTGCCTGTGATGATTAAAATTGGGTGTATTTATCCTATCTATTGCCCTTTCTTTCTTTCCTGCAAACATGCAAACATGGGGGCTTTGATTCCTCATAATTGTAAGAGTGGATATTGGTGCCAGTTGCTACAATGGTCTATGAATGAAAATCACCTCTGGTGTCCTAGAGGCTACCTTATTGACCAATCTGAAATCTCAGGCACATCTACAATGAAGGGGTTTGAATGGAGTCAGCAAATACTTGTAGGGCCTCCAGCAGGCCAGTCAGACAAGAAGGGATCCAGGGGAGCAAAGGCAAAGCCATAGAAAGGTGAGGTGGCACTAACAACCAGTAGTGGGAAAACTGTAAAATTGTCATTGACATCACCACCAACACTACCACCATCACCACCACACAAGAGGTCAGTGCTTCCATTCCTGAGGCCTACTGAGGCAGTTAGTTCAGGACAAGGGCAGCAAATTAATATAGGGGCAACTCCTAGATCACCCCCTCCCTCCACTGAGCTCTTGGGTTCTTTGGGGGAGCCAACAAGGCTTCTGGTAAAAGAGCAGCTCATTACTTGCTCTGCTCCATTGTTCATTTGCTGTGGACCCTGCACCAATCTCTTACTGCCCCTGGGTCATACCTCCCTCACAAAGGGATGCACTCAAACCATTTCAGCACTACCCATGTGACCACCCCTCTCAGTGACCCCTGAATCATGTCTTGTCCTTCTGAACAAGGACAACAGGCAGGAATGCCAGGTTCTAACTCTAGTCCAACCATATCAACCTGGTGGCCCTGGAGTTCATCTCCATTTCTGCTGACCTCTGTTCCCTTACTTGCAAGAGACATGTTATGACATCTTCTTTTGTGTGGCTGGTAGGAGTAGGAGATAGCAGCCACTGAGCCAACTTATTGCTGTGACTTGGTGACCACTAGCCATTCTGTCATATAACCACCAAGCTCAGCAAGACAAGTTCTGGTTGCTGTGATGCTGCCCTTCCTCCCACCTACACTAAAATCTTCCCATCCTCAATGAGAATCCCTGCCATCTAAAGAGATGCCTGATTGCTTCCTGCGGTCTTCCATGGTGAATCGGTCAATCGCCACATCATTGGCCAGCCAGGTATCTCCTCCGCCCATATTCCTCCCTTACTTTTCCAGCTCCCTGTGTATGCAGTCAGCAAAGAGCTGTTGCATGGAAGGAACACAGTGTGTGTATTATATGCTTGGTCTTCTACACACAGAGTGAGTCATATTAAATGGCATGTGGCTTTTCCTCCCTCCTCTGGTATCTCAATGTCATTTTCAGAAAGCTTCTTTCATTTTTATAGCAAACCTTGGGAGACCCACCTCCTACTCTGATTCAACCCATGGCTATTACTTGACGTTATCACATGTTTCTGTTAGTTTTCAAGGCTAGCTGAGAGGCAGGCCTCATGCTGAGCCATATTGACCAGCCTTCTGTGGTAACCAATGCTGAGTAATGGTTCAAATGGTAACCAGCATTAGCAAATAGTTCCTGTGATAATTGCAGCCTAATTTGTGTGTGTGCACATGAATTAGCATGCATCTGTATGCCATTAGCACTCTGAATTATCTCCTGAGCAGCAGTACTCGCCTCAGGCCCTGTGGACAAAGCCAACAGTGAGATACATCTAGAGCTCCATTTCTTCTAAGAACAAAGGACAGAAAATGGGGTTTTTAGAAAAGGAAAGAATTTACTTTCAGTGCACTCTGTGGAATTGCTCCCTAAGCTGAACTTCTGGCCATCTTACTGCAAGAAGGCAGGGAACACAGGGGAAATCCAGATATCATCACTGTTAGGAGCTGTCCAGGCAAGGTGCTCACAGGATTTCCTGAGGAGAAATGAGGGCAATGTAAAGTCCTTTACTCATTGTAGAAGCTTCATTTCTAGCTGGACTACAAAGGAGCATGTTCCATTTTAGAGGTATCTCGGAGTTAGTTGATGAATTCTTCATATGAAATGAGAGATTGTCTTCTAACTTGAGTTTTCATATTACAGTCTTCCTGAGATAGAAACCTTTTGGATTAAGATCTGTCATGATGAAAGGTAATGGTAACACTTAGGAAACTTCCAGGAGTCCCATGATCTTTCTTAGCTAATACTGTCCATCCATGCAGAATTTAAACAGCTAAATTTTTGTGAAAAGTACCCAGAAATTACAATTTGATCTTTATTCTAGTTTTCTAAAGTCCTTCTTTTCTTTTTTGTCTTTTTTTTTTTTTTTTTTGGACAGGGGGATTAAACTCGGGGACTTGGCACTATCCCTGAGCTTTTCTGCTCAAAGCTATCACTCTACCACTTTGAGCTCTACTTCTGGTTTTCTAGTGATTAATTGTAGATAAGAATCTCTTGGACTTTCCTGCTTGTGCTGGCTTCAAACCACAATCCTCAGAATCTCAGCCTCCTGACTAGTTAGGATTATAAGTATGAGCTACCCAACCTTAAAATCTTTCAATTTAACAGATCACAAACCAATCCATTCTAACTCTGTCTTTCAGGGACATAATTCCTTAAAAGATTATGTCCCTGAATTGGATATACTGGCTATGGCCAAGAACAACCCTGTGCAAGTGCCAAGACCCTCACCAACTCCCAGTAGGGCTGAGTACAACCCTTTATGGGGGTAAAGGCCAGTGGAGACAGAACAGCTGAAAGCAGAGCTTCCTGAGTTCTGAGGTCAGTAGGATTCACATGTGATACAAATTCCTGCCCAATCTTCATTCTCTCCATGCCAGGACATTATTATATAAATTCCACAGAAAGCTATGAATATCAACACAAGGCCTCTATGCTGAGGAATACAGGTAGACAGAGGACACAGGATCTTATTGTGACAAAAGTGAAGAGAGTCTAGGTCCCTCACTGGAAATTCAAAAGCCGTGAGGGAACAGAAGGGCTAGTTGTGTACGTCTTTTTTAGCTATGAGAGGAAGAGAATTCAGAGCATTTTGACTTTAGAGAAGAAGCAGACTGTTAAGTATGGAGCTTGCGTGTCATGAGGACAAACATTCCCGAGGAAAAGATGTGGAGCCAATACCCAGCCAAACGTCTCTGAGAGAATATCAGACCTGTAAGTGCAAGTAAACACTTCAGAATCTAATAGTATGGCCCCATGCTCAAGGCAGAAAGTACAGGCATAGAAAGCATCCCTGGACTCCATCATTAGTGATGAGCCCTGCAAGCAATGTCAGACTCATAAATAGCATCAGGTTCTCTGACCAAGAAGAGCTGTGCCAGAAATGAAGGTTCTCTGTGGGCAAAGTCAAGCTCTGCATATTGCAACAAGCTTTGTGGATACTGATGAGCTCAGCCTTCAAAGCCTGCATCTGTGAAAGACAATGGATTCTACAGTCACTGGCTCTAAATCCAGTAAACAATGCTGCCAGCTAAGAGTGCTTCAGCAAACAAGCCTCACATACTGCTATGGGTTCTGCAAACCTGAATGAGCTTTGTAAGCAATATCAGGCTCTGCAAACCCCAAGAAACTTTGCAAGTAGAAGCTAGCTTTGCAAATAGTGATGAGCTCTGCATGTGATGCCAGTTCTGCAAACAACAGACTACAAACAGCACAGGTTCTAAAGCCATTGATGAGCTTTCAAGAAACAACTGTCTCTGCAAACAGCATAGGCTCTACAAATGTCAGCCAGCAGGGATGAACTCGGCAAGCAATCAAAGAAGTACTGCAAATTGCAACAAGCTCTCCTATGTCTTGGTCCCCCAGAATAGCCATTGAAGAACCTCTGTCTATGCCCAGGGATGAAGTTCTTAATAATGTAGCATTCCTTTCCTGCGAGCTCATAAGGTGCTATCTTCAGCCACATTTAAATTAGACGGGCAATGGTCAGTCTTCTTTATAGTTGTGTGTCCTGGTTAGGGCAGAGAAAAACTCCTAGAATTGTTTTTCCCCCATTATGTGTCTGGGAAGCTCAGATAATGCCAAAGATATATTTGGAGGTGGAGAAAACAGAAATATTAAGTCATTTACATCTGTGAGAAAGAATCTGGACCTCTAATGAGAGGAAGTACCTCCTAAAGAAAACCTGCATGGAAATAGCCATCCATTATAGTTATGGGGAAGGGCTCCTTGCCCAAAATTCTTTGCAGTCTAGACTATCTTTGGTACACCAGCAGAGCTTACACTATTGGAATTCAATCATGACCCTTATTAAAATGAAATCATCACCTACCCGCCCACTACCCCCCCCCCCCACCCTCAGTCTGACACCTCTGTGTGAATCAGCTCATCATATCCTCTCCCTGGTGACAGACTTCGAAGAGCAGCATTTGAAGGTGTGTGGGAGCTAGATTGCACCTAGATCTTTGTAGCATTGAGTATTATGCCAATAAGGGCTGAGGGAGAATGGGCAGGGATGGGGATGAGAAGACAACTTGTGGGTCAGGCTTCAAAGCCGAAGGGTCATGGTTCACAATGTTGCCAGGCTATAGCCTCCTGGGAAAATTGGGATCAGAGCATGGAACCAGCCAATGAACATCTGATGAGAGAAAGCAAGGGGAAGAGGGCTGGGAATGGTCTCAGCTCTGGATGTGAGGTCTGCTCCCAGGCTCAGCTCCCAGGCCTTGTCAATAGCAGGAAGCCTTGCTCGGTTAATTAATTAGTTATTCAGGCTGACCCTTGATCTATGAAGCAAATCAAAAGCTTTGAATGGCTCCTATTAACTCCCTGGGTCTGTTCAGCTGCTGCTGGGAGTGGGTTGGTAAAAGACTCCTCCTCCCTCTTCTGTCCACGCTCAGCACAACCCCAGAGGCCCAAAGGGACTCTCAAGACTGGGACTTAGGATGTGAAGGCACCAGAGAGGGATGACTGAGTGTCCAGAGAGTCTTCCAGGAGGGGGTTAGGTCCCTTCAGAAGCCAGCCAGAAAAGGAAGAAGAGAGGCCTGGTATATTTCATACAGCAAAGATCCCCCTATACACTGTCCATTAGAGGCAGCACCAAGGAGAGTCTGAAAGTTATTTACAAAAGCCACATGGAGCCCCTCAATCAGAAAGGAGAGCTTTAGATACTCAGAAGCTCTGTGTTTCCAGAAGACAACCCAGCTTTAACAAGTTCCCAGTTCCTTCCCATTCATTGCGGGGATGGAGCAGATCAGAAGCTCCCTTAAGATAGACACCACTTGTAAAGGATGCTGCCCAAAGAGCTGGTGGAAAAGGAAAAGAGTGGACACATTCAATAAAGACTGGGTCCCCTGAAAATGGAGTTGGTCCCTGAGAAGATGGTCTCCAGATTCCTGGTGAAGATGATTGCCAGGGAAAGGTATATGGTCTTTAGGGGTGACTCCTATAGAGTGAGTTCATAGGCTGGCACAGTTCTGGTTCTGCTGTTTGTGACTGACTGTGTGTCACTTGATCACTTAGGTCTCAGTTTCTCCAGCCATAAATGGGCTAAGGAGATGCTCCTGCTTTTGATCCAATGGGATTCAGTCAGAAGATGGCAGCAGAAATTTAAGGAGGCTGCAGTCCTGTGGAGAAGGGAATTGTGTTTATCGTGGAGCTAGGTAGCCCCTTAGGTAACACAGGTTGTCAATGGTGCAGGGCTGGACAGGGCAGGACAAGGCTGGATGCTAACTCTGGATATGCACATAGAGCATCAGAGCTTCATTCCCCTCCTCAGTCCCATGGAAAGCAGAACCCTGAGCTAGCAGGAACAGGCCTGTCCTTTCAGATGCTGAGCAGTCTAGCACTGCTAGCGAACCTACTGAGCACCATGACAAGGGTGATTTCAGGGTACAGAGATGGAGATGAGGTTCAGAAGGAAAAGGAAAGACGGGCTTGTCTGTCCTGGAGAAGGAAACAGCCATGGACAGCTTAATAGACAAGAGGCCAGGAGCATCCGGGCAGCTGAACAGGAAGTGATGTTACAGAAGCAGAATCTCAGGTGCTAAGGACTCTGCCACAGTGATCAAGGGCTGTTGTAACATTGGAGAAGGCTTAGGAGAAAATGGAAGCCCCAAGGCTCAGATCCAGCAACCAAGAGTCACTTAGTAGATAAGAAGAGTGAGCCAAGCATCCAGAACCTCCCTGTCTGGCAAGAAGATGGATCCTGGAGGAAGGAGGTTACAGAAACTATGGTGGAGAACTCGTAGAGAATGAGGTGGCTTCTGGGCTCAACCTCAGACTATCATAGGTCTGGGTTTAAGACCATTCTTTAAGGCAGAATGCTGCGATGATCCAGCAACACCTTGTCTATGAAATCCTGTGTCCCAATGATAGGCCTCAACAGTGAGGATCTGCCATCCACTTCCTCTCTGCTCGTCAGGCTGGTTCCTCAGGCCTGGGGCAGAGCTGGGAGGGCAAGGAAACTCAGACAAGTCAGGTCCTCAAGTATAGGGGGACTAGATAGGGTGGGGCTTATCAGACTTTGGGGAGCCCTCAGGCAGGCTTAGGGGCTCCTCCCAGCTGCTCTTGCAGTGCTTTTCCTAGTGAGTGATTTCCTCTCAGAGTGAGGCCACTCTAAAGGTGCAAGGCAAGTGGGTATATGCTAGGAATCAATACTAGGAGGGGAAGAAGAGGTAGAAAAATAAAGAAAGGGAGAACTCTCACTTCACGAGCAGATTCTGAACAAATTAAAATCCAAAGCCTAAGACAAAGGGAGGGAGAGTCAGTTTTTTGCCTAGATACAAGATGTTCTGCACCAGGTTTGGTTCATCTTCGGGAAAGTGTGATCAGGTATGCCTAAGAATTCTCCACCTCTAATCTACTCCTCCTACTTCTCAATGTGTTAAATCCATAAAATTAAATGAAAGCAGCTGTTGTTTTAAGGAAATAAAAGGCTCTCATATTCAAAAGCCCAAAAATGTTGAGTGGAGAAAGAGAGAACTATATATGAATGTGGATTTTTTTCTTTCCCAAAGTGCTACTTAGCAATGTAAATTCTGGGGACTGTGGAGAATGCTCTTATTATGGGCCTAGAACAGGACTTGGGCCGTGCCAGAGCTGACTTCAGGGATAGGGCTGACTCTAGTGTCATCAAAGTGCAACCACTGGCCGCATTAAGGAAGGAAGGAGCTCTTAGTTAACTGATGGCCACTGCTCGTTAGCACATCTACAGGACTCTCCTGAGCTTGACAAAGTGGGAATGATGTGTTTAGTTCACTCATTAATTCCCAAGATTAATCATGTGGTTTCAAATAATATCTTTTAGCGTGTTAACAGCCCCCAATGGAGACAGTTAATTAAACAAAGCATGATGTTAAGAGTAAAGTGTCCTTTACAGGCCAAATATGTTTCTTTTTCCTGATGGACCTTTCTCTATTGATGGATGTCCAGGTGTCACTTGTATCAATGCATTTTGTTGAGTGCCTTGCTTATTGCTAGAGTATGAACAAAACCAAGAAAGATTTTATAAACCACATTACTTCCTCCAAGAATAAGGTTTGAACCTGTCTCATGAAATTATGACACACAGTGTAGGGAGTTTGGTTTTAAAGGGTCAGGCAAGAGATCAGCAGAGGGTTAGCTAGTCTTCCTTCAGCCATCAGTCGGTTTCCAGAGGTGCCGGTGGTCTGACTTATATCAATTGACTGGGGTGAGTTTCACCAGGCTCCTTGGTCTCCGCCGCACAGCAGGCTCTACCTTTTGATGACATGGAATCTGAGAGATGATTCTATCAAAATGCACCCTATGTGGGCCTCCCAGTGCCCACATCCCACATGTTAAAATACAAACGGTGGGGATAAGTATTTCTGTTCCCTGGTGGACCTTCTTTGTAAAGCCATTTCCAGTTGTTCTGAATGTGAGAGGTTAATCTGGAGGCAAAGTTCTTGGCTGAAAAAGCAGATGTGTATGAAGGAATGCCTGGCAGAAGAAGGACTGAGAGGTCCAGGCGTGGTCCTCAGAAAGCTACCTTCCTAAATAATCTGACCAAGTCCAGACAAGGCCCGTGGGCAACCTAAATGCCTCTACCTCCATTAGATCAGGTGGAAGAAGGAAAGAGGAGAAACTAGTTCCTGACTCTGAGGAGGTCATAACTCCTGCTAGGGAAGTAAGGGGTTTTGTTTAAAATTTCTTATTTACCATTGGAAGAAAATGTAGAGTAGAAGCTCTTTCATGGTCACTCTGTCCTAATAACCCCCATTCTCAGGACACTGTCCACCCAGAAACTTTGGTCAGTCTCCCTCATCACCCTCATTCTGCCCTCGGCTAGTCGCCACTCTCTTCTCTATGAGCCCTACTATGTGAAGCCCAGCAACATTAGTTATTTGTCTCATATTATCACAAAATACCTGCTGAAAATAACTTCAAAGGAGGTAGGATTTCTGCCCACAGTTTTTGGTTCTGTTGATTCTAGGCCCATGGTATTCCAAATGTCATGGTGGACAGAGCTTGTAGAGGAAGCTGTTAACCTCATTATAGATAGGAAGCTGACAGGAGGCCCAGGGATCATATATAACCTTCCAAGTCACACCCCCAAAGATATACTGTCTGGGACCTACTTCCTCCAGTTAGGTCATACCTCCTCAAAATTCAACAACCTCACAAAATGGTGCCACCAACTGTACACATATATGAGCCTGTGGGAGAGATCTCATACTTAAACTACAGCTCTGGACCTCACCATCTAAACCTTGCCCAAATCAAGTGTCACTAATACCATATTAGTGTCACTAATACCATAGCCCATAGGTGACACTCACCAGAACAAGGGAAGATTTGTGGCAGAGGACAGCTCACCAGGATATCACACAATTATTTCTCAATAGAGACACTGTCTCCCACTAGAATTCTGTCCTTAGGAGTTTTGCAGGAACAGAACCCTGAGGATTGACAGGGTTAGAGAATGTTCATGGATGTTATTGCTATTGCACTAAAAGTCAGGGAGTCCCTCACACACACAACCTTCTGCTCATGGTATGCACTTGTCCATTTAGCAGTGGCAGAAACACATAGCATAATGCAGTCAGTTCTGCAAAAGAGTGCCTTTGTGAGCAATGGAGGGGCTTCCTGAAGGGAGTGGCAATGTCACTGATCCATAAGAAGGGTATTATTCTACAGGCAGAGGAGGAGAGAGGGCAGACAGCCAGATCAAAGGCCAGATATCCAAGTGTGTTTGGAGAGTTGGTGGGGTGGGGGGCTGTGGTTGAGGAGACTGGAGCTTAGAGCTTCCTTAGAATGATCTGGAATGGACTAAAAGACAGGGAAACATTGTTCTGTAGCTAGAGGTGACTTTTTCACTCAGCAGCACTGTAGATTCTTTCCAATTGGAAAGACTAGAATGGCATAGATGGCAACAAGGACCGAGCTCGTGGCTATACAGGGTCTCAACCTGAGACATGGTGGGTGGAAGTGAAGGAGATGAATTCTGGAGTCATTTCTTGAAGATGAGAAAAGGGAGAAGTCTGAGTAATAACGTGTCCATATAAGAAGCCTTTACCTAATCAGCAAATGCTGTGGGAAGTCTATCAATGGTTGGGTCCCTAGGCAAGGGTATGGTTCCCTAAGCAATGGCTCATAGGCAGGGCACCATTGACACCAGCTAGAGAAATCTCCCTACCCCCAACTAGCAGCTCTGCTCCCAACAACTGCAGAAGGTGACATCATAGTTCCTCAGTCCTGGAGCCCTAGTCCAGATGAGAGGTGCAGGGATATGACAGCCCAGGGAAATAAAAACTGTTTGCAGAGCCTGGGGTGGGCAGACACACACCTCTTATAAATATGGCCAGCAGGAGCCGAGCAGCCAGGGTAAGGCAGGTGCTGGCCATCTGTGTGGAGATGACAGTCACGGCCTCAAGGGCTGTGAGGAAACTGTGTGGCGGTGTATTAGTGTTCTGCCCACAGCACCTGGCCCATGCTGGCCACTTAATAAACAGTGGCTGTCATTACTCCTGCTGCTGTTATTACTACTATTATATTACCAAGGGTGGCCTGAGGTGGTGTGGGTTCAACTGCTACTACCACCACTGGCTGAGAGCAAGGAGGTCAGAGCTGCTTAATTCTGGAGGTCTTGTCCCTTAGCCCATGGCCTCTGCCTTCTGATCAACAGCAAGCAGCAGATACCAGCCCAGAGAAGGGCACATGGGACAGGCAGAACCTGGCCCAGGCACCAGGCAGGAGAGTACTAAATGTTGGTAGAAGGCAGGAAGACAGCAAATGCTGGGATGTCCCCCTGAAGCTTACCTCTGAGTTTGCTTGGTGGAGAGAGGCCTTCCAGAGCCTATCAGAGTCAGGGTATGAAAAGCCCATGGGATCCCAGACCCCACTCAGTTTATGGTTTGAAGCTGAGCTGCCCAGAAGAAGTGGGTGGTATAAGGAAACTGAGCCAGCAGCAAGGCTTTCTGGGCTGCTCTGAGCTGTTGCTCTTCATGTCTGATGGCTCCTTGGGGTGTGCTGACTGGGTGCTAAGTACAGCTGCCCTCCCTAAGACCCTGTCAGGAACCACTGAGCTGTAAACACACACTGCATGGCTTCCTTAAGGGCCCTGTGAATAGGAGTGCAAAGCAGGGATGAGGGACCGAGCACAAGTACACAGGCACATGCGTATGTATATAAAGGCACACATCGGCTTCATACATCAAGCCTGCACGAGTGTGCATGCCCATACATATGTGGTTCGCATAGGCAAGTGTGTACATAGACTAACACAAGGCACATGTGCAAACATGTTTACACACATAGACAAACATTTGCATATATTCAAAAACCACAAACACACCACACTCCCAACCTCCCTTAGTGAGATCACATTCTTGGACCCTAGAAGGACTGCTAGAACCTTCCAGATATTAAAAAAAAATCTCCATTATGATTTCTTCAGTGTGTCCCCTGACCCAAAGTGTCCAATGGCTACCACCTACCCTTCTTGCTCTTTCATGTCTTCTGGGGGCAGCCTGATCCTGAGCCTTTGTAGAACCTCCTCAGACTGTGATGTGTGAGGGAGGTATCTCTGGAGCCCTTCTGTTTATCAGGGCCCCCTCTCAGGCCTGGAGCTCCTTCAGATAGAAGGGAAAATAGGTAAGCTGCCCTGTGTCAACAATAGGACTCGTACAACTTCAGCCTAATGTTCCACCCTCCGCAGTAGGTGTGATGGTGGCAGATCCATTCACAGGTGGAGATTGGGTGGAGCACAAAAGCCCCAGCCATTGCTGGTGACAGAGAAGCGCTTTTCCCCTTGCTAAGGCAGGTGCATTATTATACTGGACCGCAGAGAGTCCCAAACAGTGAAAGGAGGCCCTCATCTTGGCCCCAGTGCACATGTGGAGGAGAGAAAGGCATTTGGAGAGCCCTCTTGTAGCTGCTAGGCAGTGAGGTGAGGAAGTGCCCAAGGGGTCAGTTCCCTGACCAGTGAGGCTGTGCCGCCTGGAGGCCCCAGCAGGGAGATCTGGAGGGCAACATTCCAGCCACGGAGATCATCAGGGATCGCCATAGCAACGGGGGAAGGGGGTGCAATTAAAGCCCGTTTCAGCTGGGAGCAGCTGTGCGCACTTTATCTGCCTTGAATAAGGAAAGAGAAAACCTGGGGAGGGAAAGGGAGTGTGGAGGCAAGGCAGGAGGGAAATGGCAATCCTTCTGCAGCCTCTTCCTGTTTGTGGAGAGAGGAGAGAAAGGGGGAGAAGAAAAAGAGGGAGAAACAGGAGAGGAAATAGAAATCCCCAGGATGGGTAGAGAGCCGTGGAGAGACCTTCCCACAGACACAGCACGAAGCGAGAAACAGAACACACTCAAGACACACGGTCAGCTCTCTTCCTTTTCCCATACATGGATTATTTCCCACCCACAACAGGGACCCTTGCCCTCATCCTTCCTTCAGATACACACATACACAAATCCACACATCATCCAGCTTCTGAGCCTTTGTTTCTTTTGACCTCAGAGTTCCCACTACCTCTCAAAGAACTACACACCTTTGGCTCAGCCAGAAAGCCTTTGTACCCGCCATGCTCTGCCCTGGGGTGATACCCCTACCTCACAGCATGTGAGCTAGATTTTCTCCTCCATGGGGCAAGGACTTGAGTGCCCCTGATCTCATTGAGTAATGTTGTCTGCCCCTGAGAAAGCACTGAATTCTTGCTCAGAACCTTAGCTCTGGCTCAGTTCAGAAGAAGGAATTGTGGTAGGCTGAGTCAAGGACTGGAACTGAATTAGATACACATCCTTAAGTAACAAACCCAAGGCCTTGTCAATTCCCCTCCTTACTGGGCCACAAATTCCATACTATGCCAGTTAGCAAAAACATCTTAGTTCTTTGCTAAGAAAAGGAATCCCATTCATTTTGCCCCAAAGTTATATACAGCAATGGAACCATGCAGAATGGGTTGTGTTTGCACAGGCTTAGTTCTAGAAAATGAGCTGAGAAATCCGTGTGGTTCGCTTTATTCCACAGGTTGCTAATTGCCCTCCTCCCAGTCCACTCTTGCCCCAGGACCTTAATACCTGAGATTGCCTTTACTTGGAAATCTTTTCTCCTAGTTGCTTTTTTGGGTTCATTTACTTCCAGTTTCTTCTCAAATATCACCTTATTGGAGAGGTATACCCTGGCCATTCAATATAAAATAGCTGCCCTGTGGCCAGCATTTCTCTCATTCTTCCTTACTTTATTCTTGGCATCTATCGGGGTGTCCTAATTCTCCCTCAAATCCTTCTGTTTTATAAGGATGAGGACTTTGTTTCCCACCATATTCCTGGATCCTGGAATAGGATCATTCCATTCAGACACATGGATTCCTCACTGGACCCTACAGAACAGAGGGAATGGGTGGCATAGTTTCTTCTGCCTCCCTAGAATCATACAACCAGCTTCATTGCAAAGTTAAGGTGGAACTCCTGATGCCCTTGTGCCCTTTCCCAGCACCCCATCATCACAAGGCCTTCCTGTCTTCGCCTCCCATGATCCTGCTGTCCTGATCTACTCGCAGAGCCAACCCTTAAATCTGCATGACCTAAAAAGAAAGTCCTTTCTCTTGTCTCAGGACGTGAGTCCCACCTGTCCAAAAGGGTCTGAAGCTCCTTTTCCCTGCAGCCTTCCCTGATTTTCAATCCCAAAGCCACCACTTTGCACCCAATGGGAAAGCTACTGCAGGGGGGTGAGGTGCTTTCTGCTGGTGGTCCAGCTCCACTTCTGGAAAGCTGTTACCAGGCAAGTCATTGCACCACATTGTTTTGTCTACGAAACAAAAGGATACAGCTCTGTCATCTGAGGTTTCCTGTTGAGACAGACCCATTAGGGGGGCGGTATAATGCTGGCATTACTGTCAACTGTCACTGTACCTGGGTGACTGGCTGGTAGCTGAAACTTGTGGCTCAAAAGGTGGACAGGGTGGCATCTGCTGGACCATGGCAAAGGAAGATGACTTATGCATTCTAAAATACCAGGTCCAAGGGCCAAGCAATCCTTCATCCCCAGAAACCAGGCAGCAGGAGCTGAGCTTGCCTTGAGAAGTGCAGAGTCTGACATAGAGCACTCATAGGCTGCCAGACCGCGTGGGCAGCTGGGTGGCCACATCTATTCCTAGCAGTGCCCTTGAAGGCGGTCACAGCAGTTTATGGCAGTTCCCACCAGCCTCCTAGATGCCAAGGATCAAGGAGCTACACGGAAGAGAAAGGGTGGGATGGTTGCCACTCCCTTCTCTGGCTAGGCAACAAATGCCTCCTGGCTGGATGTTCCCCTGGAATGGTACGAAGATAGAATAGGAAGAAGGAAGAGATAACACAGAGTCATGTCATGTGGAGCAAAACCTCACAAGGGGGCTCTGTCATCAGGGACTGAAGTCAGAGGGGCTGCCAGAAAGAGATAGCTGGAACCACATTCCAGAAGACTGATGACTTGTAAGTCTCCCCTGTCCTCTGTGAGTGCCCAGAGTCGAGAATGAGGTAAACAGTCCCTGAGACCTTCCAGCCACACCTCAAGTTTTACACATGACCCTTGGTATCAGGAGTCTGTGCTTCTGCAGATGCACCCAAAAGTTACCTGTACGAGTTGTACAATGCTCCATATGATTAGCCATTCAACTGCCTCATCGTTCTGGGTAAATTTAATATGGGAAACTCTGAATACACCATGTACTAACCTAAGCTTAACATCAGTGATACTCTGACAGGAGCACACTTTCCTGTTGCAGATTGAAGGCCAAGGAAAGCCCAGGGTCCTCTGGAGCAGAAATAGAAGTACTTGTGCATAGAGACAAAGGGTGTTGGCCCAGCCCACCAACTCTAAGGGTAATCAGCCTGTGTAGCACGAATGAACAATGAGAAGAGATGCTGAATTACATCTGTGTGTCCCTCAGAAAGACATTTTATGAATACAAATGCAGAAACTCTAGCCAAAGCTGAACATCAGGGTAGGTACAGATCATAAGGGCAAGTCAGATCCCAGAGGAATAGAAGGTGCAGATGTCCCCACCCCAAGAGCTATGTAGCTTACACCTGAGCTGTAAAGAAGGCTGTGAGCCTGCTGGAAGCCCAGGGGTGTGCTAAGGGGCCAGGGTTCCTCAGGAGCTCATGGGAAGATGGGACCCTCCAAAAGAGAAGAAGCCAGTCTGGTCATTCCAGCTGATACAGAGGACAGCCTAATAGGGTCATGAACCTGAAAGGAAGAACAGATGCAAATGATGGCCACTGCAGGGGAAATGTGTGTAAGTCTTTCCCTGTGGAATACCTACAGGTCCTCAGGGGCACTCAGCGGCTACAGGAAAGGGTACAATGAGTTAATGGAGACAAGGCCCTCCTAATCCAAGGCTGGAGAGTGAGGCCTAGAATCAGGGTAGAACCACTCCATGATGTGCTCCAGGTCACAAGAATCCAGACAGTAAGATCTGGTGACTGCCTACTTCATTCATATCTCAATAATGAGACCCTGCCTTTTATGAGCCTGGATTTCTTTTTTTTCACTCCTAACACGATGGCAGGATTATCCTGTATTTCCTCACTTCCATAACTGACTGCACACTGCTGAGTATTCAGCGAGGAATTTTTTTTTAACAGTGAATGAATGAGAGAATGAGTAAAGTCGCTCATGTACTGGCCATGGTGTCTCTTGAGATGGATGATTCTGGAAGGGAAAAAGAAAGTGGTGTGTCGCACTGATCAAAAGATGTTTTGCAAATGGAAAATGTCATGTGGTGTTGGACCAATCTCCTGGTTTTCTCAGGGGTATCTCCCAGCCTATCAAGGTCTGGACACTGAATAGACTTAGTTTAGGGAGGAGACTCAGTGTTTTGAGGAGAGAACGAAAGGCTAGATACCAGTTGAGAATGAAAGATCATTTTACTGATCAAAGAAATATCAGCTACTGAGAGCTTACTGTGTTCCAGGTGCATTATGAGGATTCTCATTTAAGCACACACATTGGGTGTTGGGACCCTTGCACTGGTGGCAGAGCTGTCACAAAAAGTTCAGTGACCTTAGCCAGGTTACACAACTCTAAGGTGGGAGAGCCAAGATCCAGATATGAACCAGAGGACAGCAGCCCAAGACTTTCCCTTCATCCATGTTAGACCCTGGGAAGGGGTATCTTGCATCTGGACAAACATAAGATCTGTTCCCATTTGTAAGTGCCTCCTCATCCACATGTTCCAAGGAATCACACCACGTGAGGACACTGGAGTGGCACCACTCATCCAGGTCTCGCCTGCCCTCTGGAGACAGAAGCTGTGCCAGAGAGACGTATGTAGGAACCACCTAGGCCACCTGACCTGCTGGCATACCTGGAAAGCCCATGGCATCAACACAAAGTCTTGGCTCCCCCAAATGATTTCTATGTAGATTGTGAAGCTTCAAAAAGTGAGACATCGCTTTAGTGTTTTTTCAGTCCTCAACCACACACACACACACACACACACACACACACCACCAGCCTCAGCTCACTCCCCCTTTCCTCAGATTGGCCTTATCCTGCTGGGTGAACCATCATCCACAGTGAAGTTTTCTCTGAAGCATACACAGCAAACAAAGGGAAGATGGCACCGACAACGCCATGGGTCACAAACCTGGTTCTCCCCTCTCTGAGCCTCCTTTCCCCTTTCTATAACGTGGAGATATTAATACCCACCTTGAAGGGATTCTAGAAGGATGAAAGCTGTGCCCATGTGGTGCCTTCATATAGCAGACTCTCAAAGGGTGGATAATAATGAAGAGGGGGCGGGAGGAGGTCGGTAGTGATAGAGGGGGTAGAAAGAAATGAGAAAGCCCTGCAGGCAAACAGAATTCCCTCTGGCACCGCCACCACTACCCTCCTCTGTGGGCTTCCTCCTCTTCTTTGCCTCTTTTCTCCTCTTTCAGCTTCTTAAGGGAAGCTCTGTAGGAGACACAAGAATCCTCCAACTATTCTTGTCTTTTCTCTTTTGGAATGAGTTGCCTTTCCTCCAAGTTCTTGTCCTGGGCCTTGCCCCTCCTAGTCCTTCCACTCTTTCCTCTGCCTGCCTGTGTCTCCCTGTGTCTGTCACCTGGCCCTGTCATTGTCTGTGTGCAAGTCTTTCCCTTCCCCCTCTCCAATCTCTCCTTTACTTAATCATCTTAATCATTGTGTCCTTGTCACTCAGCCCAGGGCTGTCTAGCAGCAGCCCCTCACTATGAGGTGACAAATCTGATTTACACACACACACACACACACACACACACACACACACACACACACACACACACGAATGCTAGGGATATCACTATCAAAGCCCAGAGCCCTTCTCAGAAGGCCTCAACTTCCCCAGGGATGCAGATTCCCATTTGAGTTCCTCTGGGGAAAAAAAAATTGAGAAAGCAAGTCCTCCCCCTCTTCCATTGTGCTCACTAGGGCAGAAGGCCAAGTCCCTAAGTCAGAAGGGATCAACCAGGACCTCCATATTGGTGAATTTGATGGGAAACAGTCACCTTATCCCTGGGTGAGAACACCTAGCCCTTAGCCTGCCTGTAGCATCAGGCCATATCAGTCAGCAGTCTCATTAGGGAAGAACTGGTTAACAGACCAGTTCCTGAGGTCCCCCTGAGACTTACTGTCTTTTAACAGTTGTACCAAAGTTGCAATTACATACCACCCCCGCCCTACCACACATACCCTCTGCTCTGACCAGCTTGTGTCTGTGCCCTAAGCCTAGCCGGCTCCCTTAGAGAACCTGACTTGGTCTACAAGCCCTGGACCCTGCAATGTATGTGCTAGATGCTCCAACAGCACCCTCTCCTGGAATCTGCCTTCATTTTCCCCGAGAGACCAACTCCAAAACCAGGCTGTTGTTGGTGATATATCCTTAGTGTCTCTGGGAACCGCCCTCTGGAAAGGAAGGAGGGAGGCAGAAGGGAATGTAAGGCTTCATAGGGAGAGTCTGCCTGGAATTGTGGGGCCATGGACACTGTGAAGAGTCCAGGGACTGCTGCTATTAGCCAGTCCTACACCTGCACATTCCTTCCACCTCCCCCTTCCTCCTCCAGTACTCTGTGTGTGTGTGTGTGTGTGTGAGAGAGAGAGAGAGAGAGAGACAGAGACAGAGACAGAGACAGAGAGACAGACAGAGACAGAGACAGAGAGGAGGGAGGGAGGGAGAAAAAGAAGGAGGGAGGGAAGGAGAGAGAGAGAGAGCATTTCTCCCAGAGAAGGGCAGCTTTGTTTATTACAGCTGTAACCTTGGCTTTGGGGTAGAGCAAGGCAGTGGGGATCTTTGGAGCCTGAAGCAAAGAATTTAATATTCATAAGTGACCTCACCATAAATGGAGTCCAGCACCCTGAAGGACTCCAAGATGATGCTCTCTGCCTCCTCCTGCAGTTTGCCTGCCTCAAGAAGTCCATAAAAGCCCCCAGAAAAGCTAACTAACTATCCAGTGACTTCAGACCCATCCCAGGTTCTTGTCTGAGGGAACCTGCTGTACCCAAATGGGAATCTATACAGGTGTGCAGGCGCCAAGTGTAGCTAAAGGGGTTGGGTACAGGACCTCACCCAGGATCTCACACATAGTAGCCTTTAGAAATATAGTGTAGAATTGTTTAAATAGAGATACAGGTGGACCCATTGCAACAATGAGATGTACTAGACTTCATGTCAAAAAACGAACTTTACAACTTTGGTATTGGGGGAGGGGGAGATGGGAAGGGTTGGGAAGGGGAAACAAAGGAGGAGGCTACAATGCTTGATAAGAAATGTACTCATTACCTTGCCCATGTAATTGTAACCCCTCTGTATGGTATTTTCACAATAAAAAAAAGTATTAATAAAAAAAAGAAATACGATGTAGTAGGTTCCAGCTTAGCACGTCAACATGTGAACTTATTTGATGGTCACTGTAGCTCATTTCAAAGATGAGAACCTTGAGGCAGAGAGAAGTAATATAACAGGTGCTAGTCCACACAGTAAGAGACAGGGCCAGGATTCAAGGCCAGGGAATACAGACAGAGAGAGCTCACAAATGCACACAAGTATGTATCATTGAACCCGTATTTGGCAACAGCAACCTCTGTTTCTAGCTTCTATGTTAGGGCTTGACACTGAATATTTGTTAAACTGATATCTTGGTGGGCATAGAGATAGCTGGTAAACATCTGATGAATGGAGGTTAAACAAATTAGGCCCCAAAGGGTTGAATTGGTAAGCAATGTAAAAAGAATAAGGACAGGACACTATTGGATGATGTCATGTAACATGAGATGAAGAAGGCAGGGCCAGGTCCCCATGGCCAGGAAGGCTAAACCCTCAACCTAATCTTGAAAGCTGAAGGTCACAGGAAAAGAGCATTGCAGCCACTCTGCAGCCATTCGGCCTGTTCACACTTATGATGTCATAGTCCTGCTTTGAGACATGACAGCTGCATATTCTGGTGTATTTCAGCACACATATGCACTTTAGTCATGGGCCATAGGGGTCCCTTTTCTGGCAGCCAAGAGCCTCTGTGTTAGAAGGACCGTGCTAGAATAAGCCTGAGATGGGCAGAGCCAACGGTACATTTGGAAAATCCTACCTCATTTACTTGGCTATCCCAGAGCATGCCTCTTGCTAAGTACTGCCTCTAATGTTCAGTAAGCAGAAAAGTGGCTCAGATGTTTTCTTTCTCTATTTCTATAAGCCAAATAAGAAAAAAAAGAGAAATTCTGTGAGGCAGAGACATCAAGACTTTATTCCTGGGAGGCCCTGTAAGTCCAGGTCTAACTCACAGGAGAATCACCACCACCTCCACCCTCTTCCTCCCCTGCAGTAGGTCACACTGGACAGCATGCATACATTGGTGTCACACCCTTCCAGGAGCTCTCATCTGGGAAGACAAAAACTATGCCCTAGCAACAGAAGTCTAAGTATTAGCCACAAAGACTGCAGACATCAGGGGGAAAGTAGGGTGTAAAGGCCCAGACAAGACTAGGAAAATAGGTGCAAACTAATGTAACAGCAAGGTGTTTGGAAACAGGTACTGTCTAGGGAAAAGGAAGCCTAACAAGACAGAGGGGAGTTGTTTAGGGAACCCTTCCTGGGGGGCTCATTGGAAATCTGGGATTCCAAGGCTCCTCTGTATGCTGTCTTGTTCATTCCCAAGTAGGAGGCTGCAGCCCCAGCCCAGCCCATGCTACTGGCTCCCAGCCACTTCTTAGAAAGTGTCCAGAGGAGAAGCACAGCAAGAATGGAGTGATATGCTGTCAGCTGAGACTGCTTTGACAGCCACTATGGGCCCACTATTCTGTCAGGACCAGGCTTCTTCGAGGAGTATAGCACATTTTCTCATGAATATCACCCAACCCCATCCTCCCTCCTTTCCTGGGGTATTGACATCAACCATCTCTTCTCCCTTTCCTAGAGGGTCTCTTGGCTCACCTAGCCATTAATTTGCAAATGGACCATTTTCTGCTTCAAAGGGCATAGTTGTTTTTTTTTTCCTCCCTAAGATGTACAGTTTTAAAGTATTCTCAAATGACTAGCCAGAATCAATCTGAGATCTAAGACTTTGGTGCATTCTCAATTTCCATCTTTATTTCTTTATGGCAAGACCCAGTCAGTAGGGAGATAAATGTAGGACCAGGGCAAGGGGCCCCATAGAAGCCATATGGTCATTTTGAAAAATTTGTTCCTTCTGCTGAGTGGCCGAGACTGATTTTTATCCTGTCCCCCTCTTTGTACTCTCTTGAAGCCCCTGTGTAATTCACTCTCTATTCACACATCTGCAGCTTGTCCAATCCTGTGCCTGAACCCAGTGGGCACAGGGGAAAGAGATGCTCCAGATGGAGGGTGGCATGAGATGCTACACAGAGTGTTACCAGGGCCTTTGTAAATCAGATGTGGCAATCCAGGAGCATTCAAAGGAGGAAGGACAAGGTGTGAGCTAGAGTTAATTGTCAGGAGGACTTCCCAAGGGAGATGTGCTTAAACTGGGTTTCCAAGAACAGCAGGGCCCCTGAATACCACTCCTGAAACTGTGGTAAATAAATATCTTTTGCTGTTTTCATGTACATCTTGCCCAAAAGAGGGTGACCTTGCAGATGAGTGACCACAAGGGAGACGGCCAGGCTCTGGATAATGGGCCCTGGCTGCCACATCATCCCTATGGAGGTTGGACTAGACTGCCCTGGCCAAACCACCCAGGCTCTTTCCACCCCCTCCTTCCTAATTGCCCCATTACTGTAAATAATATCTTCCCATCTAAACAATTAGCCTCCTCATTTTGAAGCTCCTGGTTTGTTCTTTCTGGTTCTGAGATCTTAACAGTGGAAAACACAAACACATCCGGCATCTGTCTGTGGTCTCCTTGCAACTAGCCCAGCCATTAATGCACTTACAGCCCCCACAGGCCTGCTCCCTAGCTCTGTTCCCTTGGTTTGTTTGATTTTCCTGTGTTGCTGAGTTCTAGGAGGCAGAGAGGAGCCAGCTCCTAGCATCAGGAAAGCCAAGAATGGGCCAGCTGGATCCAGCTTCCTCCAGATTCTGTCCTGCACTCCATGGCTGGGGAAAGATCTTTAAAAAGAAAGCCCAAGCCTCCTAGTAGATGTGCAGAGTCACTAATTTAATAAGCACAAAACAGGAAGGGTCAGATATCAGCAGTGGCAGACATGGCATGGTGATAGTAATGCAGATGACAATAACAATACATTCACTACCTAGGATGTGTATTCCTTGCATCACTTTACAAATCATCCTCAGTTCCATCTGATCCCTTAAAACAGCTCTGGAGGAGAATTTTTATCTCTATTTGCAACAGGAGGTCAAGGCCCAAAAAGTCTGTGCCTTTTGCCCAAGGTCCTTGAAAGATAAGTAAGTTCACGGCTGACAGGTAGAACAGTGAGTGGG
This sequence comes from Dipodomys spectabilis, assembly GCF_019054845.1. Lineage (NCBI taxonomy): Eukaryota > Metazoa > Chordata > Mammalia > Rodentia > Heteromyidae > Dipodomys > Dipodomys spectabilis. The sequence goes on along the minus strand of NW_024870701.1, from coordinate 16,508,582 downwards.
TAGGTGATTAGGTGTGTGAGTACTTGAGAGGGTGGGAGATTACATAGGTTGCAAAAGGCTAGGTGACTTCAGCTCCCTTCCAGGCTAGCAGTCAACACAGTCATCAACCTGCCCCACAGAATGCAGTTAGTTGTGTTTTAAATTGAGCTGGTGCCATCCACTAATTAATTGTTCCCTGTGGGACTCACCTCCGTGGAAAGGGAAATGGCTTTTCCTCTGTGTTTCCCATCACTCCATGACTGTATTTTTGGAGCTAAAACTCAGGACATCTGGTCTGACAAGGAGGAAAAACTCAGACAGTAGAAGTGAAATCAAGTTGCCCTGGGACAGCAAGGTGAGTGTGGAGGCTGCCCTGCTGGGACCAGAACAAAACTGGGCATCCAGCCATGGCCAGCCAGGCCTGGTGGGCTGAGCGGGAAGCAAGGACATGCCCGCCCTTCCTCCTCACTGCCCTAGGATGTCCTCAGCGCTCCATGGGGAGAGCACAGCCCAGAATCCCCTCCTCCCTACCTGGTTGGTAGTTCCAGCACGTTCCTCCTCACAAGGCCCCCCAGCCAAAGCTGCCTGAAAAACTCTACAGGGAGCATGTACAGGACACCACGGGTCTGATGTAACACTTAATGACCAACTCTCCCCAGGTCCCTGCATTAATACAAAACTACTTTGCTAGTTCTAACCAGACAGTCATGCTGTTAATGGCTCCAGGGCTGGGCCTGGGTAAAAAGGAGGGGATGAAAGAGTCAATGACCATCAGCAACTTGCTATGACTTTGAGTGACAATGAGGGGTATTCCCAGAGCCAGAGGTCTGCATGTGACCTCCGAGGGCAGGACTCTACTGCGTTCATCCTGACATTCTGCCTGAGTCAGAGGCCTCTTCCCAGTAGGTCTTCAAAACATGGTGGGCCTTTATATGGTCAATGTACAGGGATCCTAGAAGACAAAAACAAAAAATCCCTCCAAGATGTGCAAACACAAACTGATCCCCTCTTCCAATGGGAGAATAGAGATGATGTGATCATTCCCTGCCACTCAAAGTGAATCCTGCCTCCACGTTAGTCTGGGGGCTTAGTTACCTGGAAGCTTACAGGATGTGAAGGACAGGACAATTTGTAATGGGGAACTTCCTCTAGAACATAGGCTGAGCTAAAAGCAGAAGACCAAAGAATCTAATATGACCTACCACCCCCTACCCTGCCCAAGGTCCTTAAAATGGTCAGAAAGATAAGACTGCTTGGGAAAATATGGCATAGAATGTCAGAGAAAATAATGTCATTTGAATGCTGATAAAAGTGACAGATACGAGAGGAGTGTACACTCCTCCTAGACTCCCAGTTATTACAAATACATGCAGCATGTACACAACCAGAAAAAAAGGCCTCCAAAATCTGCCTTACCTTAGCCTTATTTTTAGTTTACAGAAATCTCATTTCCATGGACACCATAGGACAGGTAAACTGTACCCTGGCCATTCAGGGTCCATGGCCATTCAGGCCATGCAGGTCCCAGCCCCTTCCCCTCCCCCTCCTCTCCTCTCACATCACTCACTGAAGTCAAACCCTGAGTCCAGATCTGCTGTGCCTCTGGCCAGCCACATGATCATGTGCCAGTGCTCTTGCTTCTATAAGCCTCAGTTTTCTCATCTGTAAAATGAGGAAGCGGGCCTGGGGAGTCCCTAAGGCCCTCTGCAGTCCCACCAGCATTCAGGTTGTGGGGCTGCAAGGCTCTCAGGTATAGGCAATTTACCAGATCACTGAGCCCCACCTGGCCACCATTGTGTGAGGGCCTCCCCTGGGCATTAACTGTCTGGAAACATCGACATCCATCTTTCTGAATATCTGGTTAAAACACTCACCTAATCCTAACCTAATCCTTTCAATTTGGGGAGAGAATTGAAGAAAAAAATGCAAGCAGCCTGAAGCCTGAATGCTAACAGATGGGTAAAAAGTATGTATAAATTACACCCGCTGCTGTCAATTCAAGCTCTCCAGATAAAGTGATATGAAAGGTGTTTCATTTATAGGGAAAATTAATTGCCAGCTGTATGACTGGATGGTGTGAAGAAACCACAGCCACACGATGTGTCCCATATATTTTTCCTGGCTGGAAACAGCACCTTTTGTGCCAAGAGCTCTTACTCAACTCTAGACCTGGAGGCACCAAGGAAAACATGACCCTCAACCAACTGTTCCCAAGTTAGGCTAAAACTGAGAAGGATTTGGGGTACATGGCAGTGGGAGTTGAGTTGCTGGCCCTGACCTCTCAGGCCTTCGTTTTCTTATCTGCTAGGGCAACTACCTAAAATTTGTCCACTCTACTTGTGAGACAATACTTTCTAGTTTGTCAGTGCCCTGAGCACACTGGGACATATTGAGTCTAATTTGATCTGGCCTTGCCAATCTTTCTCATTCTGAGCCATCAGCCCCTTTTAAAGAATAACACTGACACCTAGAACCCCAGCTCCATCAACAACTCTGGTGACAAACCAATGTTTCTCTAGTCAATCATTCCACCCCTCAGACTTCAATCCTTTCTTATAAAGTGAGGATCCCATAGCTAAACTCCATAGACTGACGGGTGACCTTCAACAACAGACATTTGTTTGCCATAGTCCTTGGGACTAGAAGTCCAAGATCAAGGTGTTAGAAGATTCTAGCCTGGTGAGAGCTCTCGTCCTAGCTTGTAGATAGCCATCTTTTTATTGTATTCTCATGGTAGAAAGAGAAGCTTCCAGCTCTGGTCTCTTCTCCTTCTAAGGGAACTAATTCCACCCTGAGAGGTCCACTCTCATCACCTCTGTCTTAAAGGCCTCTCATCCAAATTCCACCTTGTTGGGTTTTAGCCTTTAGCATGTGCGTTTGTAGGAATGCAAACATGTGGTCCATGGCAGAGGTGCTTTGCTGTAAGGTTCACAGCTTACTACCCATGCCAAGGCTATGTCTAGTTAGGAAGGCTCCCATTATTGTCACTAAGCAGGTCAAGAGGCTAAGGAGACAACTCTAGGGGAAAGAGTCAGCAAGTATAGGCCCTTGGTCTGGCTGAATACATTCTCACCAGAAGCCATTTTCAGAAGGAGTGTGTATCCTAAGAAGAGGGTTCAATGCTATATCACAGTCTTCAGCAGCACAAATGGATGAGAATGGGAAAGCAGGGTTGGCAAAGTCTGGACAGTTGCACCCCTGATTTCTACGGGATCTCTTTGACAACCAACCCCACCAAGTGTGCTCCCTGGATCATTTGGTGAAGATGTCCTTATGCTCAGAGCCATTTCTGAGATGGGTACACTGAGATGCTGAGATCCTTCCTAACTCTCAGACACATTTGGTCACTGGGAAGTCAGAAGCTGGGCACCAATGGGCTCACCCAGTGTCTTCATTCTCTCCCCTGGCAGCATGGAGGGGGCTCATCCTGCAGCCTCCGGCTTAGGAGATTGTTTCTGCTTCCGGCTACCTCCACCTTTCCTTTCCTTCTTTCTTGAGCCGGAGATGGGGCAAAGAGTCTGGCCTGCTCTGAAAGCACTAGTTTGGAGCACACACTTGCTGCCTCCTATGCATCCCCTAGGAGCCTGAATCACTGCTTTCAGCCCCCTTGCTTGTGCTACCCCCCTCCCCCCCCCCCCCGCAGCTGCTTATGGGACCAGTACATAGATTCTTTCTGTTCTGTCTGGGGAGGGGCTGAGTGGGAAGATATCCATCTTGCCCCCCCCATAGCATTTATCAGAACTATTAAGACAATGAGCTAATATTCTATGCAGATTTAAATAATAAATTAATCTACATTATACCGAGGAGGCGTGAGAGAGACTTAATTATCTGGTGTACCTTAGGGTGGAAATGAAGGCTGGCAATCGTGCTGGGAATAGACAGTTCCCCGTGATCACACTGACGCAGAAGCTTAGACGCCAGGCCTATGGGCAGAGGTGGGGAAGTGCCCCACTGCTCTCTAGCCACAGAGGAGAGGGAGGGCACACCAAGAGGAGAGGGAGGCTACCTCCTTTCCTTACCATCCCTCTAGGGAGTACCAGGAATACAATTTCTCATATTGCCAGCAGGCAACTGCACTGAGGGTGAGGATGGAGTGCAGCCTGAGGTATTTGCTGGGGAGGTGTTGGGGTTCTGGATCACCACCAAGCACACAGAGCTAAAAGAACAACCAACCAGCACCAGACCCCATCTTTGTGGCTTGCTGGCTGGGTAACCTTAGGTAGCCTAGTTACCTTATCTGAGCCTCAGTTTCCACATCTGTCACGTCTGTATGAATGTGATACCACCTGTATCCCGGGTCGCTGGGGAGCTGATTCCATGCTGGGAAGTGTGGAGCATTAAACACAGATCCCTGAGCAGGAAACTATCTGGAAATGGGCATAGAAAGAGCTTGTCAAAGGCAGTAGTTGGGGAATAGGAATGGTACGTCTTTGAGGATGTCGGTTACTATCTTAAAGGAATAGACTGTAACAGCAAGCAGAACCAGAAATTCAACTGTGGTGTTCCTCCTTCCATTCAGCTCGCCAATGCCAGTCCTGTGGTTAATGTTTTTCCCTGGCTGATTCCTGCCACTCCCTGAGAGTGAGCTTTTCACACCCTGAGCTGGCCTGCCTGAGAAAGAACTATTTTCAGACCAGCAGCTACAGCAACAAAAATGTGAAGCTTCCAGCACCCTCCCACCTGCCCTAGCCCAGGATTGAGGGGAGGGAGGTTGAATCAGCCCTGGGGGACCTACCTTCTTCCCTGCTACCCAGCACACACACTTATTCTCTGCTGGGTTTCCTCCTTCTGTTTCCCAGGCTCTGTTTGAGTTTAGAATGTGACTCTGCCTCCAGGCTAGGATCCTTCTAGCTCTGATGATCTAGGCTGGACTCTCAGGCTGAAGGCCAGGCATCTGCATGAGCCCCTGGAAGCCTGTGCCTTTCTGAGATGTGATGGGGTGTGGCAGACTGAAGGAAGGCACCTGAGTGATGAATCACTGCAGAATCCAGTGAAGTGGGTGTTGCTGAGATCGTGAGCTGGGAAGAACTTGATCACTTGACAGTTCAAAACCTGTCAATTGTCTGTCAGTTCTGCAAAGAAAACTGAGGATCAGAGACCTTCCTAAGCAAGAGAGAGAAACTAAGTAGCCAAGTAGAGTTAGAGAGGGGAGGACAGATAGAAGACCAAAGGGCAACTCCTCCCAGAGCCACTAGAACCACAGATGGAAGGGTGATGATGTGTCACCATACCCAAAGTCAGACATACTGCCCAGCACACAACATGCACAGCAGCTGGGCTGGAGGCTGGTCAGCGAATCAGCTCTTAGCCTCCATGAGAGACGCAACCCCTGGGCTTCTTTTCCCTTGGAGAAATTCCTCTGTCTCAGCTAAACTAAAAAGTTGCCAAGATGCTGGCTTGATCCTAAAACACATCCTGTAAGAGGGTAGCACCTTTTTCTAGTGAAGAGGAGAACAGACAGCCTTACCTCCCCGATATCTGCTTCCTTCAAGTTCTCTATCCTGTGACCTCCAGGGTTTTGGAGGAAAGGGGTTCAAGGATCTAAATTTCCCCCAACCACAGGAACATCAGTGCCCTTTTTTCCTGTTCAGAGCTTTGGGTGGGAGGCATTGATGTTCAGTGGTTATAGTTGTGGTCTCTAGGCATCAACAGACCAGCTGCTCTAAAGCCAGCTCTAATAAAGACAATTCCTTGAATCTTCCCCAACGACTCAAAAGGCTGGAGATACCACTGCTCATTTATGTACTAGAGAGGGGAGGGAGGAGCATGCTTTAAGGTGTAATTCCATTCTGTACTAGGGCAGGAAGAACGTAGCAAAATCCCCTTCGGGTCAGTGTCTGCACTTGGGGACAAGAGCACTGAAGGTCTCCCCCGTGAAGGTGATTGGTAACCATGCCCATCCACCAGGGATTAACTCTGGGATTCCAGACACGGGGCACATTCTGTTGCATGGTTCTTACAGTCAAGTCCTAGTGGCCACAACTGTAGTTAATAGAGTATCAATGCCAGAAACCCGCCAGCCTCTAGGGCTTTCCATGAGCCTGTCGTGGGTGCCTCATCCTCCACAGAGTAACCCAAGGTCTTATTGTCTGTTTTCCTCATTGGGCAGCTAATTGTGTATAGCTTTGAAATGTTATTTCCCATGTTATTCTGAACTATAAGTTAACTCTTGCATTGTTTATTTACTTTTTGTGGTTTATGTTTCAGAGTTTATGTGTGTCTTCCCTTCTCCCCAATAAAACTAGAAACCTCAGCCTCACTCCCATACCTAACATGCTGTATGTATATGCATAGGCATAATTACCATTCCATTAAGATTTCTTTTCTTTTTTGGTTGGTTGTAGGCTTGAACTCAGGGCCTGGGTACTGTCCCTGAGCTCTTTTGCTCAGGGCTAGCACTCTACCACTTTGAACCATAGTTCCACTTCCAGATTTCTGATGATTAATTGGTGATAAGTCTCAGAGACGTTCCTGCCCAGGCTGGCTTTGAATCGTGTTCCTCAGATCTCAGCCTCCTGAGTAGCTAGAATTACAGGTATGAGTCACCAGTACTGAATCCTCCACTAAGATCTTTCTGTTTTAAAAGTTCTGCCTTATGTGGTGATTGGTTGAATCATGAAGACTGGTTTCTACAAAGCAACCTTACCTTCCAAGGTTCTAGATAGACATCATCCCCAAGTCTACTCAGCGTCTCAAGAAACTTACATAACTAAGGAGAATGCAACTTGGACATCATGTGGTCCAGCCTCATCCTTCTAGGAATCCCTTCCCAACATCTTACAAATAGTCACCCAACTTTTGTTTCAACTCATTTCCCTTCCAGGTGGCCCATTCTATGATTGGCCTGTGCTTACAGAATGTCCTAGAATAAAGAGCTATGGCCATGATATGGCATTTAGAGATTAATGGCCACAAATATTCTATTGAGAATAAAAAAGTGTATGTTATATAGCACTATTCTTTACCAACTGTGTGTTCTACATGCAGAAAACTGTAGAGGTCCAGACAGTGGAAAATTCAATTATTGAATCTTCAAGAATTCAATTCTTGAATCTTCAAATTCAGCATTTGGTCTAGTTAGAGAGCTACACAACTGTCCACCAGAAAAATAACTCACATAACTCCACTACTGTTGGTATTGGCAAAAGTGGGGCTGGTTCTTGTGTCCAGGTTCCCACTAGCCACTGGAGTGGCTCCTTCCCTAAGCAGGTGTTTACTTTCTTCAACTGCAGTAGGCCTTCATGGTCTTCTAGGCTCCATTATTCTCTTACTCTCCTGGAAGCACAGTTGCTTCTTGAAAGTAGGAGAAGTGACCCATGCAGGAGACATTAAACATAAAGAAGTGCAAGTACAGTGGCCTGTTTGGGCACATCTCAACCCATTATCTCTAAGACAAAGTTCATTCTATCATTGATCTCTCATGATGGTTGAAATGCCTGTGTGCGCAGTAGAATTCTTGTTGTCTATTCTTCAGACTTGGCTAGGATGTGGGCACTAGAAAGAAACTGGCCAGTCCTTACAAGCACTCTTCTTGCCAGTAGAAAATCAGACCATGACTGTGAGGAGAATGTATGGTTAAGAAAACCACTAAAGGCAAGGATGGACCCAGGAAGGCTTGCTAAAAGAGGTGCATAGGTGATGGGTGGAGCCCACATACAAAGCACATCAGTGCCAGCCGCTGTGCGTGACCATGAAGGTTAAGGCCCCAGTAGAAGTGAATACAAAGAGAGCCTCAGATGGGATCCAAAGCTGAAGCCTCCTGGCTCAAGCAGGCTCAAAATGATACTAGACAGGCATCTTTCATGTCCCTAATTTCTTCAATCAGTGGAAAATTAAATGTTCAAGGTGGGAGACCTATTTTATGCTTTTACAACTTTCCCCTAGGACTCAAGAGGCCTAATTATTCGGGTGTGGCCATCTCAGTTTTCTCATTTGTAGATTGGGCATGATGGTAACTGCCCAGGCAGCCTTGCAGATAAGAGCAGGCCGTGATATAAGGATTAACAAGTCAGCACATTGAAAAATTATAAAGTGTTTGCTATCTGCCATAGACATGTAACAATTTAGTCTTGTTGAGGTGATTAGTTTACCAAGGATTTTGCCTAAGTTAAAAAAGAGACAGCAGCTGCCTAATAGAAAAATAAGGAAGATGATAACCCACCAGGAAGAAGAGTACTAATTTGCCACCAAATGGTTGTTATCAGTTCCAGGGATGGAACCCAGGACCTCATATATGCTAGGAAAGTACTTACCACTGAGGTTTATCTGCAGACCTAATTGGCCAGTTTTAATTAGGTACCTACTGTATGCCAGAGAATGAACTAGATGGGGATCCAGGATGAATAAGGCAGCCAGGGAAAAAAGCTGTGCTGGCCCATTGCCTCTTGGCTCACCCAAGACAACCAAGCAGAGTGGCATCTGGAGTTCTTTCCTCCTCTTACGGGTCCCAGGACCATGTGTGACCCAGCATCTTTGGGCAGCCAGCCCCAGGAATGAATTCTCCAAAGCCAGGATTGAAGGAGGAAGCTGGCAGGGAGGAGGAAGGCAGCCTCACCCAGAGACACCTGCAGCTATAAAAAGCTCTGCCCCCGCCTCAAGACCAAGTGAGAGCTGTTAATGTGAGTGCCAGATCCCCATGGGGGTGAGTAGAAGCAGCAGGCGCCTCCCTTGGGGCCAGGGTACCCTGGAAGGGTCTGCACTTTTGCTCAGTGTGGGAGGTGACAACCAGAGCCTCATAGACTGCCTCCCCTCCCCTTTTTTACCTGGAGGTGATGGAGAGAGACGGAGAGGTGCTGGGAAGACAGGCAGGGCATTGAGAACCGGCCTCTCAGAGCCTGCCAACCGATGCCACACACACCAACTGCCGCCGCAGTTGCCCTATGTCTGCAAAGTAGGCCCCAAATTGCCCATATCTGGTAGTACCTGGCTTAGGTTTTTCCTAAAGTTCCAGCAGCCCAGAGCCTGTTGTCCTAATCCACACCATCCACCCCACCCGCAGGTGTTTGAGGAATGGGGGTGGGAACCCACTGCAGTGCTATTACAGTATTTGCATTTATATGAGGCACAGACCCCAAGTCTCAGGTCTCTGGGTGTTTTTACAGCCCTGTGTATACATAATTTATTTTTGTTGCTATTTAATCAGTCTCTGTGTTGAAATGAAAAGTTTCCAAGGGGCCCAAGGTTATTATACAACTTCCCGCTCCACCAGCAATTCTGAGTACCCCCAGTCACGCTTAGCTAAAAAGGTGGGATGAAGGGAGGGCAAGGAGAGGTCTTGTGATTCAGCTGAAGCTGAGGCAGGTTGCTGAGGGCAGGGTGCCAAGCTGAGGTCCACCTTCTGGAAGGGTAGCTGGTAGGGCAGTGGACAGTGAGAGCCACCCTAAACTTCCAGAGAGATGATAGATGAGGATCTTGCAACAAAGGGCATGGTCAGAGAAAACAACCAGCCTGAACTTGTGGTTTCAGAATCAGGAGGCAGAGAAAGGGTAGGTAGGAATTACAGAAGCTAATGGGAAGCAAGAACTTCAAGTAGGGGCTTGATTCAGGAGTTAGGGAAGGAGAAGGCCCAAGTGTGGCGTCTTGAGCAGAGATCAGTCCAAAGAAATGATAAGGTTATGTCCTGCTCCTTAGGTAAATCTCACAAGAGAGCTGGTACCCTAGCCAAAGCAAGTCTAGATTCACCAATCTTCCCTCAAGTCATTTTTGTAGTGATGATAAATAACCAAGAAAGGCTGTAGCATGAGCTGAAGTTTGTGGCTCTACTAGATCCAAGGCCCTGCAAGGACAGCTATCTCTGCATGGTATGGCACTGGCCACTTAGAAATTCCAGGGTCCCTGGCAGCAGAGGCATACATACAAGTACACAAATATACATGCAGGCACATGGAGATGTGCAAAGAGATGGGCAAACATAGGCAGGCATGCACACTTACAGACATGCACTCACAACATGTATACAAACCCTTGGACACAAGCTCACTGGCACACAAAGAGGCATACAGAAGTGTACACACAATGCATACTGAGGCAGATATACACACTCAAATATGCACATGCTTGTACTTTCTCAGCCCCCTGGCTTCCCTGTGTGATGGCCGCATTTATGGGGGAAAGGCCCATACTACGAGAGAAGGTGGGTTGGAGATAGGAGGTAAGAAGTAGAAAGCTGCATATGGTCGGGAGACATGGGTGTCTGAGGGCAGGGCAGAGTAAATACTCAGAAGAACACTACCTAAGTAATCTTGATTTCCCAGCTTCTATTGTCAAAATACAAAGCGACCATGTATTAAAACATCCCTTACCTGATAGCACAATCCTCATGGTCACCCATTCTTCCCCAAGGACACACTTGCTAAGGCCTCAACAAACATTTGCTGGGACTGCCACTCCAGTTTCTGGGTACCTAGGTGATTGTGACACCTATGGGCAAATATAGCCTTGAAGGACCTGTTGAGTTCCACAAGCACTTTGGGTGTCTAAATGCTGTTGAGAAGATGTAGAAATATACATGAATGGCCTTGTCCAATCATCATGAGCCTGAAGGACGTGACTAGAAGGATCAGGTCCACACCTATCTTATAACACTGCCACTTTACAACCCCCAGGCAACCTGCTTTAAGAGTCACGTTCTGGTCCTCTGGTCTCGCAAATTCTTGCTGATATCAGGCCTTCCTTTGAACATAGACTTAAAGTTGGTACTGGTATAAAGATCTGAGGCAATTAGATGATCTTGTTTGGAAAAATAAAAGAAATTATGAGTCCTTACAGAAGCGTATGGATCCCATTAATTGTCCTGGATTGGCAAGGCTCCTCCAGATGTGTGAGCTGTGATCTGGTTTCTGTGGAATAACACCTTGGGACCGCAACCACATCCCAAAGGATACACTTAATGGAAAAACTCCTCTGCTTAGTATCTCCTCCTTTCCAGCCAGAGGAAGTCCATTGAGAATATCCCAGAGCCCTGCCCTCTCATTTCAGAGGGGCAGAAGCCCAAAGCAAGACTGCACCTTTGTCTTCTTCACCAGTTCCCTGCCCATCTTTGGCAAGTCATCAAAATGATGGCTGGCTAAGTTACAAGCTTTAGATCCACATGGCTCCCACCCTCCCCTCTTCTGTACATCCCTGAGACTCAGCCACTGGCTGAGCATAGCCACTGGCCAAATCTCATCACCCTGATTATTCCCTGTTTAATTAAAATTTGTTTCAGCTAATAGGCCTTAAATTAGTATTTTCAAATATTGACATCTACAGGACCCTCGTTCATTATTTTCGAAAGCTCTAGGGCTAATTGTTTTATCACCCACCAATTAATTACTCATTCACTGGACAGGTAGCCATTGCCCCACAACATGGGTGAACATACTCTCAAATAGTCAAAGCCACATATAGGACAGATGTATTCAAACATGCCTGTCAGTATATACAAACACACACACACACAGAGAGAGAGAGAGAGAGAGAGAGAGAGAACAAAAGCCAAGGCGATCAAAGTCTGATTACGCACATTTTGGGGGACAAGGAGGAAAGCAAAACCTATTATCATGAGTCTCTTTTCACTCCAGTCTATCCAACCCTCAACCATACAGCCACTTCAGTAAGACTGGAGCCATTCAGATACAGTCTTCTTTGCTTTCTCTCTCCAGTACAGGGAGCAGTGACATTGAGAGAAATGCAGAGCTAGAAAGGTTCCCAGGCTGGCAGATAGTGACCAGCACCTTGAGAAGCAAAGAGACTGAGTGAGGTCCCCATGGAGAATGAGAAGCAGCCACAGACAAGGGGAGATAAAGTTGGGAATCGGGGAGATGCTGTGGAAAAGGACAAGCCAGGACTATAAGGGTCCCCAGAGGCTACACAAAAGGTGTCAAGATTCAGACCTAGCTGTCTTCTCTCCACAGCTTCCTACAGGGAGCCTAGAAGACACAACAAGGGTCTAAAATAGCCTATGAGTGCATGCATCTCCGTGGCAGCCTTGGGAGAAGCTGGTATCTGTTTGTGAGAGTCCCTCAGGAAGGCAAATGGTCCCCCTATGCTTTAGCCTGTCTGGACCATTAAGACTCAAAGAAAGGGAAGAATATGTTCAGGATACTACCCCCAGAAACCCTACACCTCCCATTCTAGGCCCATGATCCTAGACAGCTGCTTTAGGTTGGAGGAGGAGAAACCGGCTTCCAGTTGACAGACAGGGGAGGCATTGCCATAAGGACTTTCCTCAGACCCATACCAGGCTATCCTCTAGCTGCTAGGACTGTGAGTTTCACCCAGGGGTGCCAGCTCCCCTCCCATGACCCTGCTGCTCTGCGCCCCTGTCAGTGCTGATCCTTTGTCCCCCCACAGAGCAGCAGGATGGGCATAGCCCTTTGATGGGCAGGGCTGGGAGGCAGGCATGGCCCCTTGACAGGCACTCGGATCATTTTTTTTTTCACTCCTTGTAAACAGTCTGGAGTGATTGGGATTAAAGTCTCTGCAAGTCGCTGGTATCGCTTTTCCGGAGAGCCGAGTAATCCACAGGGATTAAAGAAGCAGCCACGCTCATCTCTCACAAATGAATATCTGTCAGAGGCATTGACCTGTTAAAATAATGAATTTAATGTGCAGCAAACCGCACGCAGCAGCAGGGACGCAACATGGCCTGGCAAATTGTTTTCCACGTGCTCTAATGAGACTTTTAAGGGAGCAGGGTCCATAGGCCCTGCCCCCCTAGCACTCCACACCCCTCTCCAAGTGGCCTCTAGAGTAGAGAAAGATGGGCCTAGGCCTCGCCCAAACCACTCAGGATAGGCCATCATCCCACTTGATTTTCTGCAGGTGTTTCTCCCACAGTTGAGCCTCCAAATTGTCATCAATAAGGCTCCTTGTAGCCCTGGATCCTCTGAGGACTGTGTCACCGGATACTTTGTCCCCATGCAATCTCTGGGTCAGACCTGATCTCTCTCCTCTCTCTTTTTCATCAAGGGAAACTGAGGTACAGACAGTAGACCTGATTTACCTCTCAGCCACCTACACTGTATCCGTGGCCGGTGGAACAACAGCATAACAGCATCCTGACATTCTTCCCTGTCCAAATTCTCTGACCACTCCCTCCTCTTGGAGATATTAAAAAAATGACAGTCTAGTGGTGTTGTAGCTCAAGCGGTAGAGCGCTCGCCTTGAGCTGAAGAGCTGAGGAACAGCACCCAGGCCCAGAGTTCAAGCCCCACGACCAACCAAAAAAAAAAAAAAAATGACAGTCTGGAGCTGGGCGCCGGTGGCTTACGCCTGTAATCCTAGCTACTCAGGAGGCTGAGATCTGAAGATCATGGTTCAAAGCCAGTCCGGGCAAGAAAGTCTGTGAGACTATCCCCAATAAACCACCAGAAAACTGGAAGTGGTGCTATGGCTCAAGTGGTAGAGCGCTAGCCTTGAGCTGAAGAGCTGAAGGACAGCGCCCAGGCCAAAAAGACAGTCTGGGCTGCAGGAATCAAGTTTCTCTCACCTCTGGAATTATAAAACCAGATCCAGCCAACCTAAGAGCCTGCTTTGTCCACCCTGTAGTTAAGACCCCCATCTTCATCAGGTCCTGCTAGGAACTGAGGAACTTGTCTTCTGCTCTAGTGGGCACAGGTCCATAGCCTGAAGATCTGGAGGGCAGGGTCTGTATCTTGGTCTGATAAAGTTCCCAATAATGAATGTCCCTCAATATGCCTTCAGCCTTTCCATATCCACAAGACATGGCAGAGGAGCCAGTTCATGTAGCGCCCTGCCTTTCACACCTAGAATCACGGAGGACCAAAAGTCTCCTTAGCAGGTAGCTGTTGGTGGTGATATTCCTATTTTCCATCTGCCTCCAAGATGATGAAGACAGTGGTCCAGGTCTTGCTGGTTAGGGCTGCCTGTGCCAAAGTCTTCCTTAATGACTTTTCTTCAGATTTTTTTCCCCTTCAACCAATGTTCAGTGCCTGTACTAATGAGATGATTAGAACAACTTGTTGAAAAGATAATGTACCACCCTTTTGATTCTAAAGGAAATCATTTGATGTTGTTTCCAAGACTCAGGCATTCTAAGCTAGGATGGATTCATTTATCCACAGTTCTAGTGTAATCTGGGAAGCAAGAGTGCTTCTTGCAGCATCTCAGGGATCCCTTAGTCATCCTCACTGGGACCAGTTCTCAGTCCATAGCCCAGTGAGCAGGAAGAGGGTGAGACCTCTAGAAGACCCGTGCTAAGGGACACATAGCCAGCATCCCTAGCCTAAACTGCAGGCCTGTGATTCCTGTCATCAGCCCATGAATGAGGCAAGTAGCATCATGGTCAGATCATCTGCCATAGCCAAGTGCCTTCAGGTTGCTCAACTCTGCATTTGGCACGACAGGAAACCCAGAGAGCTAGAATAAGTTATTTCTGTCCTCTAGAGACCCAGAGTCCACAGAGAGGCATGCATTCACACATGACAATTGGGCCTCATGGCAAGATAGGATGGTGGCCAAATGCCCAGAGTACTGCATAGCCTTTGAGAGGTGAGACGTGTCAGGACCAAAAGCCTGCCCTGTGGGCTGTAACAGTGAGAGGACACTCCTGGGAGGGGCAGGATGGCTCTGAGCAAGGACTAGCAAGGTGGCAGTTGAGAGCATGTCAGAATCAGGAGTGTCTGGAGCCCAATTATCTAAACTCAAGGCATGAATGGAGAGTTTAGGCTTTGTCTTCTAGCCAGAATGGAGGAGGTCTGAGAAGGAACAAGAGAAAGACACAGTCAGCACTGGGCTGGTAACCATCTGGCTAGAGATCTTCAGGAAGGATAATGTAACCCCTCAGCTTCCATCCCCCACATCATCATCTCATAGCACACTGACCCCACCCCCACTCCAGTGTGGCCCACAGGAATTACAACAGAGTAGCTGGAAAGCCTCACCCCAGGCTGCAGAGTAACTGTAGAGATCTTCCTGACAGCACAAGGAAGAATGATCTGATATCAGCTCAGTGTGCCTGTGGCAAGAGGGACTTTGGTCTGGAGCCAAGCCAAAACCCTCCAGGACAGACTAGGCAGGGTCTGTGGGGCTGAAAGACAAAAGACCAGAATTTTCTCCTATCCTCAGCTCCCAGGATGCTTCTAGTAATCCCTGTGTCCAATATCCTGACACACACACCCCATGCACCTCTTCCTTCTTGGCAAGCTACCACTTCTTCACCCTCTAGATTGTTCTTCCCCCCTGTCCTCCCATGGTAGCCTACTATGCTTTGCACACCTGTTACCGTGTTAGTATTTAATTTTTGTCATTCAGTAAAATCTACTTCCAAATGTTATATAAACTAACTAGGGGTGTGATCAACAGCAGTTTGGTCCTGGCCTAAGGAAGCAACCAGCAAATTGGACCCTAGTAGGAACCACATATTAGAGAAGGGAGTAAGATCACTGTAGGTTCATGCTTCAGGGAGTTGTCTCAGTAGGCCAGTCAGCCTGAGTGGTATGGAATTGGGGTGGGGGGAGCAGTTACTGGGCTTTGAACTCAAGGCCTGATTTTTGCTCAAGGCTGGATCTCTGCCACTTGAGCCACAGCTTCACTTTTGACTTCTTGGTAGTTAATTGGAGATAAGGGTCTGATGAACTTTCCTACCTTGTCTGGCTTTGAACTCAGATCTCTGATCCTCAGATCTCAGCTTCCTGGGTAGCTAGGCATGAACTTCAACATCTATCTCCTATGTATCTTTTCTGCTGCAGAAATAAGGCAACAGATGACTTAGAAACCTTTTCCATTGAGAAATTTAAAAAGAGGGTGGTCTCTGGCTGTTTCCTTTGGTGCAGAACACAGCAAGTTATGGTCCCCTGTGTCCTGAATGTAACCAGGGCATTTTGACAAAGGTAGCGTGGCTGAGACCTAAGGCTTGTTCTCATTTGTGTCATGCGCATGTACATGCACATGCCACACACACACACATATATACATTTTTCACATATACTCATTCCCACATGCATAACACACACATTTGCACTTTCATATTCTTCAAGTACAGCAGCTCTCTCTGCCTCCCCACATACTCCTGACACCTGCCGGGTTGGCTTTGCCTCCTGGGTAAGCAGAAATGAGAACAAAGATTTGGAATCAAACCTCCAAGGAGTGTGAGGGGTAAAGGGGACTTGGGAGAGAAATGACAACAACAGAAAGCTTCCTCTTTCCCCCCTGATAAATACCTTGTTATACTAACCACAGTAGCCTGGGTAGGCAGAACTATCTCTGTTTCTTTGTTTTGCTTTGTTTGTCAGATGCTTTTGTTACTGAGGCGTAATGGTGGCCACAGGCTGGTCATGCAGGTGGCTGCTGCCCCTCCTTGCCCAGCTCTACTGTCCATCACAGGAGAGGAGGATGAAAGTGCAATATGGGACTGGAATCTGTTTCTGCTCTGGCCTTGACCTTGTCTGTGATCTGGGGGAAATCACTTATCCCTAGATTTAGTTCCTTTCCCTATCTAATGGAGGTCAAAATTTATTGCTCACAGTGTGGCAGCGGAGTAGTATGTCTTACAGCAAAAGAAATTTAAAGTAGACACACAGACTGGCTTTGAAAAGGAAGCATTTGTAAGAGCAAGGTTCTCTCAGAGTTTCTTTTCTCTGAGCTTGCTCACATTCTGCAGCTTTCTAAAAAGTGACCAGAGAGAGGTAGGAGGATTGCCTTCCCAGAGAAGAATTGGACCAGGCTTAATAACCCACACTGAGAGAGGAAGGCTTGAGTTCACATCAGATGTTTCACGGCTCAAATTTCACAAGCTGCATGTGACTGTCCTGGGGGCTGCTTGACCCTCTGGCACTTACCCCACAAGCATCTTCTCTATAGAGAGAGAAAAGGTCAAGCTCAGACTTCCTCATGCCCAAGTCTCAGATCCATTTATCACTCAGTGGGCTCCACTGAGTCCCACTGTGTGCACAGGCTACAGGAACTCCTAAAAGGGGGCATGCAGTCACAGCAGCGGGCGGCAGGTCACTGTCTGGCTGGGAGACATGACTCACGCATGACACCATTGAGAGCAGGGCCAGCCGTTAATCAGAGCAGGAGGCTGGCAGCTGGACTCCCAGGGCTGCCTCCTCCGTAGCAGGCAAAGATGTGTGTGAGCTGACGTAAGGAAAGAAGAGAGCTCGTGGGAGTTCAGGGTAGTGACAATGAGGCCACTCTGTGTTTAGGAAGGTCATAGAACCCCACAGCCTAACCAATGTGCAGGAAAGAAGAAAAAGCAGCTGGGTAGAGAAGGCTTTGTCTTGGGAACTGGCAGACTCGTTCTAGTTACATCCTTATCTGAACTTTGTGTTCAACACCACTGAGCCTTCGATTCTATCTCTAAAAACAAGGTGCATGGTGACCCCTGTCTGTCTACTTCCCTCCAACAGTGAACTCTGAGACTTGCGAGAAGTGAATGGCCTCAGATGATGGCTAAAAGGAAGAGATGTAGTCAGAGATGGAAAGGTCAGGACTAAAGATCCAGCAGATCTTGAGAGCCAAATGGTAGAAAAGGAAAGGAAAAGAAGTAGGGGAGGAAAGAATCTTATCTGAGGCCCTTACTTGGGTTTGAACAAGACAGTAAGATCTAGCTCTCAGTATGGAAAGGCGAGGCCATTTGGTTCCCTTGAGATCCCCTCCCCCACACAGACCCCATGATATCCAGTCTGCTGGGAGAGAGGCACTGCAGTGGTACGACTTAGTTTTCGTAGGTCTGTCTGACTTGCAGTTTGAGTTTGTGCTCATAAAGTTCTTTTTGTAGAGTTTGTAAAGCTGCTGTTCCATTTGTTTGACACTACCCAGAACCCAGGTCCACCTGCTCAAGGAGTAAGCACTTGTCTTCAGCTCTCTGCTGGAAGCTGGCCTGTCCTGGGGTCACCCATGTCCCCTTCCAGGCATGGCCTGCTGGGCACAGGAGGCAGACATGCAGGGCTCTTTCCTGGTGTTCCCAGCACGAGTCCCACCCCCACACTTTTGCTCACACAGTGCCACGCACTTCTCGCTCTCACCCCCTCCCCAGTTCGAGTCCCACCTCCTACACAAAGGATCCTGCAGATCCCGCTGACAAGCCATTCTTGGCACAGTACACTCACTATTTCATTCACTTCTGTAAGGTGAGAACTGGCATCTCCTTTCCCCACACCGAGACTGAAGTAGCTGCCTAAAGAAACACGGCTTGTAAAGGATGAGTGGAGGCTATACATCCCCCAAAGGGGTTGGGGGAGGGGAGCACTGGCTGCAGGGTCTGTACCAGAACCATGGGCCACACTATTTCATCCTTGCTGCCTGCACTTGGGCACTAGAAATGAATTAGTCCTGAAGCTCCTTCTGTTTTGATGGCTAGGGTCTCTTCATGGCATAGAAAACCCCATCCCAGATAGGGCAAGGCTTGAATGGTTTCAGTCCCTCCTCCTTCTCCCCCAAGCCTCTCAGCAGGGTGTCAAAGGCGTATGGCTCGATGTGTTGCTGAATACAAGAACAGATGGTTCACATGATGACCAAATGCAGCTGCCAGAACCCCAGAATGGCCATTTTATGAGTCCTTCACGGAGGTTGCCCCTCCCACCAGCCTTATCCCACCATAGGACTTGACTCCTCCTTAGGATCCTCCCTGTGAACTAGCCTGGCTGAGGCCCAGGACCTCAAGCAGATGGCTCACAACTGATGCTTTGCCCTTAAAAATAATCCTGCAGGGACCCTCTAGATGAAAAGTGGACCCTCTCTTCCCCTGGTACCCTGAGGGTGTTTCTGAGGGTCTATGATGTTTGCTCGATTCTCCAGCTGACTATCTATCTGATTGGCTTGGGTAGAACACAGGCATTCCAAGCCTACTTCTACTTCTACTTCTTTCCCACTTTCTGCCCCAATCACATCTTTTTTTTTTTTTTTTGTCAGTCATGGGGCTGGGCACTGTCCTTTGAGCTCTTCAGCTCAAGGTAATTGCTCTACTAATTGAGCCACAGCACCACTTCCGGTTTTCTGGTGGTTAATTGGAGATAAGAGTCTCCCAGACTTTTCTTCCCGGACTGGTTTTGAACCGTGATCCTCAGATCTCAGCCTCCTGAGTAGCTAGGATTACAGGCGTGAGCCACAGGCACCTGGCTTTGAAGCAGCGTCTTGAATCTCTCCTGTGAGAACTCCAAGCCATCTCTCTCCTTGACCTCTTCTCCCAGGATGAGTAAGATGAAGGGTTGGGGCTCCACCATATTCAAAGAATGGGGTAGATACCTTTAGATCTGTGATGTTCTAACTCCCAGGGCTCCTGAAAAACTGCTGGCTGAGACATTTGTGTAGAGTCACATACTTTAACTCTGCCCTGTTTCCCTACCTCCTTTCCTGACACAGAGTGCTAATGGCTCTCAACAGAACAGGAAAGACTAAATGCCCTCCCCCAAGAAATAACATCTTTCTTGAATTGTGACCACAAAAACATACTTCTAGAGTTATTTTTAGGAAATGCAGTTTCATCACTTAAAAGTGCAATTCATTTATAAGCGCATGTAATCAAACACAGCAAAGTAAAACCAGTATTGATTAACAGTTGGCCTATATGTTCTCTAACGCTAATTGAGCCCCTCCTGGGTGCTAGGCTCTGCATTAGGTACAGAGAAAATAAAGAGTAATAAGGCAGTGGTCTACCCTCAGGGAAGGCAGGGCTCTATACCTATGAACTCATTGCTGGACCCTACACACTGCAGTGATGTCAAAGGAGGCAGTAGTCCTTGCCCTTCATCTCCTGAAATCTATGTACAAAGTATCAGCACTGTGCTAGACACAGAGGTAGTATGAGTGTTACATGAGAGTTCCAGAAGTAATTTTCAAGCACACTAACCTTTGTTTAGATAGAAAACCTTGCTTTCCAGGAAAACACATTCTCGCTAACAGTGGGCACCCATTCTGGGACTTGGGAAACTGTGAGCCTTTGGCCGGTTCCCAAGTTTTTCTGGCCATTAGTGTTTGTTTGTTTGTTTGTTTTAATTTAAACAAACTGATCAATGATCTTCCTGCTGCTCCAGTAGTGCTTTATAGTAGTTTTTAAATTATCCTCAGCAATTCTATAAAATAGGCAGAGTCCATGGTACTTTGGAGATAGGAAAATGCAAGAGACCAAACTACATAGTAGAACAGATTGAGGACCCAAATCTGAGTTCTTCTTCACTGATTTCTCCAAGAGTAGGTTGTTGCCTTTCACTTTGAAAATGCTATGATTCTGGAGGACTGAGATAGGGATGCATACAGAGTCTAGAAAGACCCTGAAATGATTGTTGGCATCTCAGAAAGGGTGGTTGGCCATAAGAGAGGACAGAGCCACTAGGAAGGCAAGCACCAAGAATGAGTGGTAAGGACATGTGGAATGTTCAAGGTTTACACTGGTGTTTAAATCAGACCTGCTGATATTTGACCAACACTGAAACTTCTATGCTGCCTAGTAACTAGATTGCTTTACAATATTTCCTTCAGGTTTATTTTCCCATTAATAATTACTCCTAGAAGAGCTTGATATTGAGGCTGCTCAGCTTCCCAAACACAAAGACTACGTACAGGATACAGTTGGAGCCTTTTATTTGATCACTTTTACCTTCAAAGAAGTAAATTTCTGCAGAGCCCCAAATTGGTGACATTCTCAGGAAAGCAGGCATAGTGAAGGAGTAGGTAAGGGTTAGCCTTTGAACTGGTGGGTAAGAGCAGGAGTTAAGGAACTTGGGGCTTAGATATCCATCACATGACTCAAAAAATTTTGAACCAGTGACATTTCATGCTCCATTTTTCTGTAGGTTATGGCTCTGAGATTTCTTGGTAGAGAGAATGGGGGTATACATAGGTAGATGCACAAAGCTGAAGGACATGGAGGTATGGTTGGCAGGGTCAGGAGGTGGCCAAGATTAGGATCAAACCAGGCTCTATGGTCCTGGGAAAGGTGGCATCTGTAAACTTCTTCTACTGCCTCTGCCTTGAGAAGTGGTCCTTTCTTCTTCCTCCCTTTATTGTTTAAAATATTCTTATTCGACTCTTCTTTCTCTTCTCCTTTTGTGTGCTATTTCACATCTCCTCTCATTCACATTTTCACATTCTTTTCTTCCTCCTATACCTCCTTTCCTTTCCTTCCCTTTTTTCTATCCCTGTCTGTTCCTCAGAGAGATGCTGTTACCTCTTGGCCTTTTGGCCTGCCTTGCTCTGAGCCTCCTGAGCACAAAGTAATGGGGCAGTGTAGAGGGAGGTGGGAGAGCAAGGCCACAGCATCAGGGTTATTCAATCCCATGGCTTTCTTCAGGC
The DNA here is from genome assembly GCF_019054845.1 of Dipodomys spectabilis. NCBI lineage: Eukaryota > Metazoa > Chordata > Mammalia > Rodentia > Heteromyidae > Dipodomys > Dipodomys spectabilis. The sequence continues at coordinate 16,487,366 of NW_024870701.1, read as the reverse complement.
CAGCCCAGAACTTGATGTATGAGAAGACAGAGGGACCTCCCAAGTGGCTAAGCTAGACACCCAAGGATCCCAAACACTCTTTAAATCCCCAGAATCAAAAATGAACAGACAAAAAAGAAAAAGAAAACATTAACCAAAAAACTCCAAGGCCCCAACCTGAGAATTGACTCAAGATAACTGGAGTTGGGCTGTATCATCTTTCTTTGTTAAGAATAGACCTAGTGATGTGGAGCATATATGAAGATTCTTGGGGAAATTTTGAGCTAAGCAGACATGATAATCACACAAAAACTCTATGTGGTTAAGTTTCATACACTAGATGGGGGACAGAGGGCTGGAGAGATGGGGCAAGTGAAACTATGGAGATGGGCTCTGATGATAGTGGGCTTTTTAGGGGGTCATAAGGGTCAGGTCATAAGGGAAGGAGACCCACAGCAAGATAAATGTATCTATGTCAGACACTTCAAGTAGCAGGCGATAAAGTAAATGGATGGATGGATAGGTGGTTGGACAGATGGATGGACAGATAAATAGCCTCAAATGGCTCTAACTGACCACTGGTTTCTGAATTGCTCTGGTGTATGAGGGGGGAGTCTATGGTTTTTACTGGGCTCTGAGGAGCCTGAGACACACCCCAAATAGAACTCTTGCTCCTCTTTTGCCACCACCCTAGACTTTTCTTGCTCTTTCTAGAAGAGACCAAACAAGAAAACAAAGGTTAAATCTAGCCATATCTGCCTCCCTGTTCTGCCCTGGGCCCAATGTTCAGAGAAGAGTTAAGTGACAGAGCCTCGTTTTCCTGTATGAATTAATAATTGATTCGGTAACAAATCACTAATATTGCAGTAGTCGTGGTGAATAAGATAATGAATGTGTTCTGTCCAGGGAGTGTCGTGTTGTGAGGATTCAGCTGAAATTATTCATAAATGTGCTACTTTCCCTCATCTCCAACTGCTGCTAGTTTAGCTCCTCTTTTTAATCTTCCCAGCTTGTCACATTCAATGGTAGAAATCGTCAGGCTCCACATACAGCAGAATATTAAGGGGGAACTGCCAAGACATTATGTCAAATTTCAATAGGTAATAGAAACAAACTACTTGCAGACCCCTTCCTACTCCTCATGAAGTTAAAAAAAACAAAGACTTTCCAAAAACTTTCTAGCTGGGCTCTTTATGACATCACTTGGAAGAAAATTCAAGAAATCAAACTTGAGTTACAGCCTCTACTTTGCCACAAAGTAGATGTGTAACTTTGGACCATCCCGGACAGAGTTTTACCTCTCTACAAGAGCGGTGACAGTGCTGGGGCATGACTCAGGTGGTAGAGTATTTGCCCAACAAATCTCTGAGTTTAAAACCCAGTAGTGCCAAAATAAAAGAGATAGAAGTGATGATGGCATCTTCCTACCTTATTCTTTGGGATAATGAGAGAATTGTGAGCCAATAAGAAAAGAAAAGCTCTAAGCCCAAGTAGCCAGCCTAGCTACTTTTTTAATCAACTCCCTTTCCTATGAAGTGATAGGACTTCAGTCAAGTCAGGTAGGCCATGATTCTCTAAACATGCTTCCCATGTCCACCACTAGGAGAAACTCTGCCCTCTCCTCTCGTCCTCCTTGTTTCCTTCCTTCTCGTCTGGTCCCTCAGACCAACTACCATTACCTCAAGAATGGTGCACAACTGTGCTTTCGTCCCTCCTGAGAGCACTCTGTTATACTTCTCTTTACTACATGCCTTTTTCCCTAATATACTTCAAGCATTTAAAAATGGAAGATGTTTCATACATCTTGGAATGCAGTAAGAAAGGAAGAAACCTTTGTAGAATGAGTGTATATGCAAATGGGTAGCTGGATAGATAAGCAGATGAATGGACAGTTAAATGAATGTATGGGTGGGTAGATAAGTAGATGGATAAATAAATGGATGGGTAAAAGAAAGAGAAATGAAACTGACATCAAACTATTTTCAGTTGATGAGCAAGTGTTCATTGAGCCCTACCATGACTTGGTGGTTATCATCCTGTAAGACAGCAGAAGAAATGTCAAAGACCTAATACTTAGTGTACTTAGAATGGAATGACAGTGATAAAACTGGGTTAGACAGTGGAGATTATCACATCACAACTTATAGACCCTTTAGATTGGCCTTTTGGAGACATTAATGTGGACTCTCACCCTACAAGTGTATACAAGTGTAAACAGTTAGTTAAAATATACAGCTAGTTGGAGGCAGGACCAAATCCTGAGTCCGCAGATGACCAGATTATTCTTCTGCCATCACACCAGATGGCACCACATAGGAAAACTATTCATGAGATTTTTTTTACACAACTGGGCCATGAAGTAATCTCTACTGGGGATCCTGACTAAAAAAGGGACCTGTAGAGCAGATGTCACAGGAGCAGAGGGGCATGAAGGAACGGGAACAAGTATCAGCTCATTTCTCCTGTTGTATTCATGTCTCTTCAGTCACTCTATACAAGTCTATCCCAATGAAATCAAATCTTTCCTTCACAACCACACATAACCTTATCCGACCTTAACCACAGAGCTCCAGAGAAAATACTGAAACTCCTCCCCAACCTCACCCTTCCCTACATATGTACATGAACACAACCCCAGCCACCCAGAATGCAGGGAGGCACCCCATAAAACACACATGTCCACATGCATATGAGCTCCTGCAGGCATAGAAACATGAAGGAACATATATGCTCATCCAAGCCTTCATTCTGAGTAAGTTATTAAAAATGTAGACATCGCTGACTCCCAGGGTCAATATGTTGTTTTTAAATTTAAACATGAATTTCCATTTCATTGAGGCCCCAGGGCTAACAAGATGTGCTGTGACAGGAGCAGCTAGCTGGAAAAGGCATGATTGAAGAGCGAGCCAATAATGTGTGTGCACAGCCTGGGCGGGGAGGGGATCCCCCTTTGCCCAGCCCCCACAGCCTGATGTGAGCCATGGAAAGGCAGTGAGCATTACAACTACCACTCAGCACTAAGTTCTGACCCAGATGACTGGTCCATGTTTCCTGATCTCAGAGAGCAGGGCATGATGCAGAAGTTACATCCCCCTCCACCCATCTACCCATACATATTCTAAGGCATCCATCCATTCATATTCTTTTTTTAAAAAGCCACTTCTGGATTAAGGCAAGCCACTAAGGGGAAATGATGACAAGAAGAAAAGTGCTGTCTCTGCCCCCTGGACTGTTCCACTTTGATTAGAATAAGATATGTGTCTCTGTGAACTCCAGCCAGGGACCCTCTGTATCCTCCAACAGTGCAGATGTGTTGGTTTACAGCCATGCCATAAGCCATCTCACCTCCCAGGCTATAAGTTTTGTGACAGAAGACATCGTATTTGTCATGGTCAGCAGTGAGCAATCTACACCGAACTTCAAAAGATGCTCAGTGAACACTGGTGAACTTGAATGGATTGGGAAGAAATCGGAAAGATATACTCAGTTTTTGCGTGCTTGTGCCCTTCCGTATCCCTGGGACCTGGTCAGCAAATAGTTCATCAGCACTCTGGGAAGAGAGGAAGGGAGCAAGTGAGTGGATGAATTAAAAAACCAGTGGGGGAAGGGATGATAAAAAAGGGGATGTGAATGATCAAGTTTTGATCCTAAAGGAGATCACTCTCCTGCATGCCAGTGGCTGCAGTGAGGAAACAGTTTGTGAGATAGGAACCTTTAGATAAAGCTTGAAGAAAGATCACCACCTTAACTAGCTTTTGAGGGGCTGGCTCAGGTGTGTAGGGAATTGTGGCACTTCTCTGTTCAGCTCCACCTTCTCTCAATAAGCTGTTCAATAAACTGTTAAGCTGCTTCTCATCTCTGGACCCCTGGGGACAGTTTTTTCTGTTTCTTCTCTGAGTTTTGGAAACCTCTGATTGGACTTGGTGGACTCTGTAGGAATTTCAGTATCTTACGTGCTCTAAATGCCAATTAATACATAAAGTTTTTCAGCCGTCAGCGGGCTTATGGTGAGAAAGAAGTAGCTACAGTGCCCTTCATGGACAAATGACTTTATGGCCATGCATCTTAGAGATGATTTGGCTAAAGTTGGACCGCCATTTCCCTTCTACCATGAATACATGCACACAAACACACATACACATGTACACACAGGAACAGGAACTATTGTGTAATCTAGTGTCAGGTTCTATCAAGCTCACACAGTGTCATCAGTGCTGTCACACATTCACATAAACATGCACACAACAGTATTTCTCTTCTAAATTTCTAAGTAGAATAAATATCAAGGTTCTTCCTTGGCATGCATGCATGCATACATACATACATACATACATACAATCAGGCCCTTGCTTTCTACCTCTGGGAAGCAACCCTTCTTCTTGCCTCTGGACTTTGTGGAAACAGAATTCCAGGAAGGGGAACAACATTCCTGCAGAGCAGTAGCACCCTTGACCCCTCATAAGGCCAATTGAAGGCAACCATAGCCCAGACCTCTTGCTGGCAATTTGACACACTTGCCTTACTTCAGGCATGCTCTCCTCATATCTACACCTAAAGGATGTGTGCATGCTGCCACACCTGATTCACTCAGAATTGCATGCACAAGTAAACAGGACTGCAACTGAATACACACTGAGCTTTTGTACACCATATTCATCTCTTCCCAAACAAGTACACGCATGCGATATCTGTGCATAGCCCATGTTCAGTGACAGCTTCTCCCAGAGTGCGCATGTGTGCACACATGCATACACACACACAAATTAGCACAACAAGGATGCTCACACATCTGCATAAGTACAAGACCCCATTGTCAGGTTAGTCAACCTGAGGCCCTGGAAGCATTGGCATTGGGTGGGGGGAAAGCAGAGGCTGCCCTCCAGCCTCTAGCCCAAACCTTCACGTATTCAGGAACAAGGAGACCTGGGCCTCTGTCACTTTAAACATCCATTTAAAGTCTCCTCTCTCAAATAATTCAGCAGAGGCATCATCCAAAAGGGCACACTCTCCTTTCCTTGTCTTCAGGAGCAGGAGAAGGAAGGAGACAAGGGAGAGAGTAGATTAATTGGAGCTGGAACACCAGCCAGGAATTGTGTAAGCCCAGGCTGCCAGGGAGGCAGGGCAGAGAGCAGGAAAACTACACTTGTCTTTTTCTATCCTTTACATGTTATATTCTCCTAGGGACCCTATGTTCCTCTGAATGGAGAGGGAGAGCCATGATGCCCTGTCAACACCTGGAAATGGTCCTGGGGCTGCTTCTGCCTCCATCATTCTCATTGTTCATTTCCATGCTAATGTTACTGGCCAACCAATATCTTAAAGAATAGCTGTGCCCCTTGAGTATGCATGGCCCTGAGACCTTGTATATGAAGGCCACTTTGTAAAGCAAATTCTGTCTGTGGTATCCTGAGAGAGCCCAGGATAGAAGGTGGCTAGACCTGGACAGAGTAGGACAAGATTCTGTAATTCTTTTATTAGGTCTCAGATGTAGATCTGTTCCCACTCTCTCTCTAACCTTTCCTCTCACTCCCCTCAGCTTTCTCTCCCTACTCTTGGAACTACCATGGCATAGAAAAGAGTCAGCCAGGAGTGTAGTGCTATACATGCGGCCAACCTATCCTCTTTACCTTTCCAGGGTCTCCCCCACACAGCCCCCACCCTAGGCTTTCATATACATCCGGGCTTGGGTTAGAGTCTGCTGGCCTTCTTTTCAGGGTATCCTAGAATGATTCTAGTCTAAGAGAAAGAGGTTTCAATGTACCATGAAATGCTTGCTGATAGCAAGCGTGTCCCACAATGTGGCAGCTTCCTATACAGAGGCCATCTGCCTCCCCTCAAGCATCCCCAAGAGGAAAGCAACACCCCCCAAGATTCCTCCCAACCGTAACTCTCCATGAGTTGCCTCCAGGACCTAGTTGGCCTTCAGTGGGAATTAGTGCATCCCACCTGGAGGGGATCCTCCTCATTGCCTACCCCCTGCCTCCCGGTCCTCAGCGGGGCAAGAAGTAGCAACGCAATTCCAGGTTTGGGTCCAGTCCTCTCTGAGAGCCACTGGGAAAGTGTTTATTCATGTGGGAAATCAAATCGCTGTGGAGAGCCACATTTCCCAGCACATGAGCTATGTAGGTCAGGCTCAGGTTTCTTCCACATGACTACCCTTTGGACATCTGAGGAGAGTGAGCAGGCTGAGCCCCTGCCCCAACCCCCTTGCCTTCTTTCACTCGTAGTCATTTACTCAGTTATAGGTACTCAGCCTGGGTGGCCAGGGATCCCGTAGAGAACCAGACACACCTCACCACCTGCTGTCTAGAGAAGGTTCCACAAACAATTAGTGGCTACCACAGCTTCCTAATGCCAGAGCTAGATTTGATAGAGGACAAAAGATTCCCCCCACATACAAACACCACAGAGCACCTCAAGCCAGGGAGAGAGGCCATGTGGGAGAAGTATGTGCCCACAGGGCTTGGCCAGGGCTTAGATCCAGACTCTCCACTTGTTCGCTGTGGCCTGTGGACAATGACCTAGGGGTGCCCAGCATCGGCCTCCATATTCCTCCTAGATGCCTCCAGGATGGTGTTTGCTGACAGTATTAATGAGAAGGTTAACACAGTACCCCAAAACAGGGACAAAGACACAATTGGGATTCAACAAAAGATAGCAGTGAGAATTCGGAGAGAAGCTGAAAGGAAAGGAGCCTGAAACTTGGGTTATCTTAACTCTCTTTCCATGTCTAGGAGGCAGGAAGAATCATAGAGGGAGTGTGAGGAGACTTGCAGATCTGCCAAACCTCTATGGAATCTCCACACTTCCTCCTCTCACATCTTCCCTGCCAAAGGAAGAAAAGCCTTCTTGACTTTTTCATGTGAAACATGTTTAACCTGAGTAGCTGAGAGGCAGCAGTGTGGAGGAGGGGAGGGTTGAGAAGCAAGCCTCTTGTGTGCCAGGGAAGTTGGGTGTACCATCCCTTGAACACTTTTTTGGAAGATGTGACTCAGGGTCTTCCTAAGACAAAGGCCACAGTGGCCGCTTCATAAAAGAGACTTCCTGAAGGGTGACGGTTGGCACACAATTCTTATCCATGGCATAAAAGTTTCATATATAGTCTTGATTTCTAATGAGACCAAATAAAGCCCAGGTCTTTAGCAGTCAATCCTGGGATTGGGGGGAGGAGAGGGGAATGGGAAGAAAAGAGAGGCAGCACCAGTGTTCCAGAGAGTGGTTATCTTTCCAAATTCCACTTTCCACCCTCCAGCTGTCTCCCAGCCAGTCCACCTCAATGACACTCTGTAGAGGCCAAATTTCACTACACATGGGACACCCGTGTAGCCAGACCTTCAAAGATCCTTTTCTTCCAAATCAATGCAAAAATATTCTTTGGTATAGAGAAGATTTGATTAAAAAAGGAAAAGGTTGCCTGAAATATGCCCCCTCCCAAATTGAGCTAATGGGAATCTCATTTATTATTTAATCCCTTGCTTATATCAGAACAGGACCAAATCTAATATGGGATGTGTGAGGTGTGGTTCTGGAGAGAAGATAGAAGGCAGGGAGCAGGAGGGGGGCAGGGCAGATCAAGACTTGTCAGTTCACTGCATCTCTTCAACTAGGCTGCAGAGTTTGAATCAGATTAATAGTAGTAGTAGGCTTGAAAATCCAGATAAATTGTGCATACACACAGAGAGAGACAGACACACACACACACACATATACACGTACCTGCACATACACACAACCATAGTTCATATATATCTATTCCCATATATTATGCTGTGATCCATAAGCTTATTAAATGCAAATAAAATGTGCCTCCTCAGGCAATAGTCTACAAAGTGATGGAACCAAGGAATCACCAGACAGGTGTGGTATCTTGTTCACTTATGAGCTGGCAAAAATGACTCATTCTAAAAAGGTCCCAGCAAGAACTGGAATAAACACTCAGCAGCACTCTGTCTTGAGTGATGGGACATTTTGGAGCATTCCCTGTGAGTCCAGCTTTATGAATAATGGTGCCTCTCGTGCCCACGGCAACTCTGAGAACAGTGCTATTATCCCTGGCTTACACATGAAGAAGCTGAAGCACCAAAAGGTGAGGAAATTTCTGAAGAATAATAAGCAACAGATGTATTAGACCCTACATTGTTTTTGCTTCCCAGTATTGGGGCTTGAACTTTGGTTCTGGGCATTGTCTCTGAGCTTCTTTCGCTCAAGATTAGCATTCTATCACTTGAGTGACAGCTCTACTTCCAGCTTTTTCTGTTATTAATTAGATATACGAGTCTCACAGGCTTCCTGTCTGTGCTGGCTGCAAGCCACAATCATCAGATCTCAACCTCCTGAGTAGCTAGGATTACGTGTGTGAGCCACCAGCACTCAGCCATCCTACATTGTTTTTACTAAATGTACTATTTCTCTAAAGTCTATAAACCTGGGCCTGGCATTTCCGTTGTGCACAGAGAATGAATAAAGCCCTCCCAAACTGTCATCCATCCTGACCTCCTCCACCACCTTGTTTACCTCAACACTCTACCTTCCAACCTCTGGAATACCATGCCTGGCCCTTCTTCCAGAGGTTTGCTTACCTGCCATGCCTAACTGCATTCATTACCTGAGCTCATTCTGCAGAATACAAAACCTGCAGAGTCCTAAACTCTAGAGGCCAAATTCTGCATTCAACTTTAGCAGAATTTTCTTTTCTTCAACCAAGTCCATATAATTGGCAATATTTATTTATTTATTTTTCAACATGTTTCTCTGGCCTTGGTAACCAGTGGGTCAAGACAACAATTTTCCAGCAAGTAGCTACCTTCCAATTTGTCCATCTGTGGATTATTTATCATGCAGATCCTTTGATAGCCCTATTGTCTGGATTCCCAGAGTCCCAACAGCCCATCCCCTTTCCTCTAATTCCCTGCATGCCCGAAGTGCACCAAAGTTAGACTAGACCAGAACAATTGGGACAATGTCTTTTTGCATTCTTTCCAAAAGAGGAGGTGTTTTTAATGACCAAGAGTTTACACTGTGGCATGTTTGTCCCTTCCCCATGATCTCACAGGCCAAACTTGAATTAACACAGTAGAAGCACACAGAGCTCCTGTGACAGAGCTAGAATGGTGTGTGTGTGTGTGTGTGTGTGTGTGTGTGTGTGTAAGTCCTAGAGCTTGAACTCTGAGCTTAGAAACTGTCTCTGAGCTCCTGTGCTCAAGGCTAGTGCTCCACCACTTTAGCCATAGCTCTAATTATGGAATTTTTGGTGGTTAATTGGGGATAAGAGTCTCCTGGACTTTCCTGCCTGACCTGGCTTCTAACCATGTTCCTCAAATCTTAGCCTCCTAAGTAGCTAGGATCACAGGCATGAGCCGCCACCACTGGCGCTGGGCTTCTTTCCCTCTTTTGATGACAGGCAGGGATAGCCTTTCTTTACTCTTCATCATTGTAATTCAGTTTGATCTGTAAGGGAGTTTAAAAAAAAAATCAGAGCAAGCCACCAAACAGCCTACAAAACAACTCAGCCAGACAGTTTCTCCAGCAAACCCGTGTCTTATATCTTCTATGACAAAAAGATTTATAGCAGTTTTTTATTAAAAAAGAGAGAGCTGCGGATAATCAGATCTGAGACGCAGAAATGGGAGCATGGGGGTGTTGTGCAGGTAAGTTATTTTAAAATATACGTTAGGTGTCTGATGGATTTTTCCACTCCCTTCTGGAGGGAGCCAACCTATACCCCTCCTTCTATGCCTGGCCTAAAGTGATTGAATTGATGTGTGAAGAGAACAGACAGGGACTTTGGCCACGGAAGGCAGGAGCTTCTTTTCTGTCTAGTAAATCTCAGGCCTATGTTTCAAGCTCCCTTCCCTTCCCAACCCCCGCTCTCCCACTACTGCCCTCTTCTTCAGCAGGTGGAGAGGAGGAGGCCCCTCCTACCTATGAGAGGGAAGGACACAACCACTTCAGTCTTAGAGTCCCCTCAGTATAAGCTCTTAACCTCATTTTGTAAATAATGATTATGCACAGAGAGGCTCCTCCCACATTTTAGAACAAAGAAATGGACTTCCCTTGCCTCCTAGCGGCAAGGCATGTATACTACCATTTCTCTGAGCCTTCTCTCTCCCCTGGGCCCCAGAGTAGAGCCCTCTTCCTGGTATAAGGTAAATGTGGGAACTGGTGTGTACACCACAGGGGAAGGACTAGAGCTTGCCCAAGAAATGGGCAAAGTAGGTTGGTTGGGTATCTGGCCCTGAGGCTGGGCAGGTCTCTGGCACAGGAATCTGAACTGGCTGGGGAAGAGAAAGTATAATGATCTCTGGGAACCTTCCCCCTGCTCCCCAATACACACAGGGAGACCTAGTTCTGTGGTAACTACAGATAAGACTGTCAAATGACTAAATGTTCAACAGGGGAAAATGACAAATGACCAAGTGCCCCAAAAACATCCTGTGTAAAGTAGCTGGAAGAACCAAAAATATGAAGGACACTTGGAAGGTATAAGGCTAGCCAGCTCAGAGCAGAGAGGGGCAGAGGGTTGAGAGCTAGAGCATGGAGAGCACTTACAAAGAAGGTTTGTTTGACAAGACAAATAGAAAAGACAATTTAGAGGTCAGGGCTTAATGAGAAACAAGGCAGAATAGGAAGAAGCAAGGTAGGAGGTGTAGACAATTCTGATAGTCAAAAGAAAGTGACAGGGTGGAAAGTACAATTCTATGAGGGTAGAAGGACAGAGTCCCTAGGTTTGCAGGGACTTTCCAGGTGCTTGGATGGTATGCAGACAGACATACCTGCTAGCTTTGGCCAGATATGTAAACTTTGGAGGCACGGTTCAGGTGGTAGAACACCAGTCCATGAGTGAAAGCAAGTGTTCAAATCCCAGTCTTCACATACTCCCCCTAAACACACACACACACACATGCAGAACCAGCATATGTGGGGTAAGAGGGCTGGGGTATAGGTATAGTCCAGGTGTGAGAGATTCCTGAACAACTAGGTATACATATTCGCCATCAGGAATTCCAGAACTGATTCCTGCCTTCCAAGTGCCCTTCCTCATCTCCCTTCCCCATGTCCAGTCCCACCTATGTCAGCAAGTTAATAATCTGAAGACAAACACATAAAACTCCAGACCTGGCCCACTACTAAGAGTCAGAGACCCTCTGCCTCTCCTTATACTAACCAGCTCTCGCCATTAAGAGGAATAGCACTGAGTGGCTTTGTGTGGTATGTGTGGGGGGGGGGCATTTGCCATGACCTGTCTAGACTGTAGCTGTCATGTCTTTGATACATACTTGGTAACACCTGCTCATGGGGCTGTGTAAGGAGTGTGCAAGATAAACATGAAACGAGTGAAAGGCTGGCTAGGCCCTGGATGGGGATCCATGAATAGTAGTCAAAGGTCTCACTCCACATTTAAGATACCACTCCAGGTGCCTGGAGAGGAGTCAGCCTCTTGGACCTCTAAGGAGAATAAGAACTGGGGCTGAAACTTAGAGGGTCTTTGTGGCAAAGATCATCTCAGATGCCTTGAGAGGTGAGGGCCTATCTCTTTAAAGTACCCAGGATACTAAAAGTTCATGTGATCTGTCCTATTGCATTGTCCATCTCCATCTTTGTCTCTATCTCTTCATCTCTCAGTCTCTCTGTCTCTCTGTTTCTATCTCTCTCTCTGTCTCTCTCTCTCTCACACACATATACATACACGCACATAATTACATACACACACACACACACACACACACACACACACACACACACACACAAAACCCATCACACATTTCATGTGCAGTTTTGGAAACAGTGTCATTCATGCTCTGCCAGCGCCACCCTTCTGTCAAGTGAGAACACACATCTGCACTATCACACTTGGGCACAAACCCCTGGCCTTTGTCCCACCTACATCTAGAAACCTGCACATACACACAACCAGGCATAGGTGACCATCATCCACTCCCACCCCCCCCCCCCATACACACACCTGCACCCATGTTCCCTCCTCTTGTCCAATGGCTGCCTAATTCAAACCTTGCTATCCGGTTCTTCCACTCCAGCAACCTATCTCCAGCCCTTCCTATGGGCCTTCTGAACTAAGGCAGGGGTGCTCAGAGCAGCAGGAGAGGGGGTGGCCTCGCCTTCAGAGAGGGTGACTCCTGGTGTTATTTTTAAACATTCCCCTCATTTGCTAAATGAGGCTTTTGCTCAGGCTTCCTTTGAAGCGGCTGCTCCTCTCGCAGTGGGGGGCAGGGAGGCAGTGGCCTGGCAGATGCTTAAGAAATTATGGGTGAAACTTGCTGACTCAGGCCCCAATTATTTGTTGTCCCGGGACTGTATTTAGTCCAATAAGTGTTGCTGGCTGGCTCACCCCTCCCACTTCCCTCCTCCTCTTTCTTGTCTTCCTGCCTCTTCCCTCTGCCTCTCTCATCTTACTCTGGCGGCCTCAACCCTAGCATCACTGTCTTCCTCTGCTTCCTGAGTACCACTCCTTCCTGGCCTGGAGCTGCCCAGCCCTCACAGGAAGAGATACCTTCCCCCTGAAAGAACCAAAAGACTTGTAGGACCCCTATGAGTACCAAGACCAGACAAATATGCAGGGGAGAGGTCCAAGTCTGCCTGATCTCTCCACAGAGGAGAGATCTTGAGCTAGACCTTAGAGAGTCTTGAACTTGGTCAGTCAAAGGAGAGCAAGTCTGCCAGCAGCTTTGACCAGCCCTAAGGGCATAATAGGCCATGCATGAAGTATTGGGGAATTCAGCTAGAATTTTAGAGGTTCCCTGTAACTGGAACTTTTATTTACTCCACTTATTTATTATCTTTCTTCAGTACCACTTCCACATCCAGACACTGGCTCTCTGCCAAAATAAAGAATGACAAAGAGCTTCTACTCCACCCTACCCTACACCCACTCCCCATCTGCTTCCTTTGAGCTGGAAGGATTGGGAAGGAGATGGGGGGGTCCCACTAAAATACAGGACAAGATGGTGGGGGTCCTATAATAGTCCTAAAGACAAAAAGAGCCGGAGAAGGGGTGGCTCCTTGGGGACCTCTCTGCTCCCAACACCCTTCAATGAGAGGAGTGAATGGAGGTGAGGAGATGGCACACACACCAGACAAGCACAGTAGAAGGAGCATTGAGAAGCAGAATCCTTGGGGCACAAATGCTTCTTCTCCCATGTGGGCAACCTTAAAGACAGATGATAATTAAACTTGAATGCAAATTAAAATGGTTCAATTCAAACACTTAGGGACTCACCTCAGCCTCCTCCTTACTCATTCCCACCTGATCATTTGTTCAACAGCCTCAGCAAGAGGAAGTGTAAGTCCCCCACAGGTGGCCCCAGGAAATTTAAAAAGGAAGGAAGCCCAGAGACAAGGTAGTCTAGTAGAGGAAACACAGGCTCAGAGAGGTGCAGTGATTTGAAACTGGACCACCAGCAAACAGGCAGAATTAGATTTTAAGGCCAGACAGCCCCTAAAGCATTAAGCTATGGCCAGATGATGCTCCTGAACAAACAGGAAGATCTACGGTTTGGTTCAGACTCTTTACAGGCCACTCTGGGCTCCAGATCAAGCCACATCAGTGATGGAAATGCAATGCCACCATCTCCTTATTGGGCTTGATGACACATCCCAGGAAAGTGAGGAGTGAGATCTATGTGAGTGTGGATGGGTGAACAATGATGCTAGATGGTTTCTCTTTCTCTCTATTCAAGTACAAGGTGGAAAGCTCTGGGCAGTGTCAGGTGCCTGGGACCTTCCGCATGCATTCATGTTCCATTGGTGATGGCACACTGCCTGAGCTGAACTCTGAAGCTCACTGGCCAAGAAATCTTGGACAAGTTTGTGAATGTTCCCAGCCCCTTGCTTGCACTATCTATAAAACTGGCTCCTAAGGCTGGTCTGAAAATCGAGCAAATATACCAACAATCCTGGACCCTTCCTCAGTCAACAGTCAATGTTAATACATAAGACAATCTGATCACACTGTGAAAGGTTTTTTCCTGTGACTTTCCCCCACAAGGGCATAGCTTTCTTCTTCTGCCATCATACTGTTGTGCTTAACAGGAGCCTGGGGAAGGCTCTTCACATAGTAGGAATTTGCTGAGCACCTAAACACAGCCAACCAACCAAAGTTTTCACCAATGGGTCCTGTAGTTACAGTTAGAGGCTGAGTAAGAGAAAAGAAGTACAAGAAATATCATCATTTCCATTCCTTTGTCTTCTTGGGAAAAAAGTCATCTGTAACCAGCCAATCCTCCAGCAGAGGCTCACAAATCCCAGGCAGCCCAGTGGTGAGTCTAAGCACTGTCCAGACTGCACAGGCTCTGGAACCAGTGGAACCAGAGGAGGCAGCCAGAAAAGAGTTCCCAGCACCTATACCAAAAGCCAGCCCCTGGTGCCCCTGTCATGCCCAGTCCTGAATCAGAAAGGCCCAGGACCTGCTGAGATCAAGCTGTTCCAATGGTGGAACACAAATCAGCCGCCCTCCACCCTGCCATTTGCCAGAACCAAATTCATGAGCCTCTGATAAATAATTCAGGCTCCTCCATCTGTGGAAAAGTTGGATTTGGCCTAATTTCTCTCATAAACAAAGAACATCATCTGCTCAGAACAGTAAAGCAGATACTAGTCAAATTTTTCAAAAATAAATAAATAAATATTCCAGTAAACGTCATCCGTTCCAGGCCTAGATCCCATAATCTAGGTTGCCTTTATAGATCCAGTGAGCTAGGTGGGTTACAAATAGAAAATCTGGTTTGAGAAATTGGAGCCAGGCATTTGAGCTAATGAAGAAGGAGCTGTGTGTTTCAAGTGCTTCAGTAAATGGTTTGAAAACTGATAGATAAACCTAACTACAAATGATGCTTCTCCATTTACGGAAATCAGTTGGCTGATTTGTTTCTTTGTAGCATTTCCCAGGAAAACATCAAAACAGCAACCACATTTCTTTGGAAATATTCTTGAGTCTAGGTGCTATCAGTCAGACCTTTTGAGAAAGAGAAGTAATATGTAGATAGATAGATAGATAGATAGATAGATAGATAGATAGATAGATAGATAGATAGATAGATAGATAGATTTCAAGGAATTAGCTTATGTGACTGTGAGTGACAAGCCTGTCTGAACTCTGTAGGGCAGGCAAGCTGGAAAATCTCACACACAAGTTAATGCTATAGTGTTGACGCAGAATTTCTTCTTCAGAGAAGCCTCAGTTTTGTTTTTAAAGATTTTCAGTGGATTCAATAACACCTACACTCACAAGTGAGGATAATTTTCTTAGACAAGTAATTGTAGATATCGATTATGCATGTTATATCTTTAAAGTTCCAGCAGAGCACCACCCAGATCTGTCTTTGAGTGAATAATTTGAATACCACAGTCTTGCTAACACAAAACATCTCACCAGTTTGCTTCTGGTGTTTGCTTCTCCCTTGGCATCTCCTTTCCCAGTTGGCCTAAGTCAGGGAGGCTCAGTTGCGTGGTCGAGAAGCAAAGCATTAGGGAACATCTGAACCAGAGCAGATCCTGCAGAAGATGTGCTTTGGGACACAGAAGACAAAAGAGGTGAACTGGTTTGCTTAAAACCATGTGTCTTCTTAGGTGGACAAGAGTCTTCCTTAGTCTGGACCACAGTATTCTCACCTGGAGGTAGACTAACCATTCTGCCTGTTTGACTGCTTGCCTCCATCCAGGTCCTGAACGGGGCCTGTGCCACTTATATATGGCTTTGTTTCAAACTTACCTTGAGTTAGTAGATAAGTAACTGTTAGGTCTGTCTCTGACACCTTGGGTTTCTATTATTTGGGATGTTCTAGAATGATTATTGCCCATCCCCTGGCCCTGTTGGTGATCAGCAAGTATTAAGTATTTCTGAATGAAAAGCAATGGTCAGTATCTCCTCTGAGTTATTTATTTAGCTTAGGGGTCCAGTCATCTGGAACAGTGTAGGTAAATTGTCTCTGCCACCTGAGTGTTCGTAGCCACCCCTCGTTTGCAGTTGAAGAGCACCTCTTGACAGGAAAATATCTGATCGGTTTTGGACCCTGAGCATTAAAGAGAAAGGTTTCTTGGCATAGCCTGCAGCCCATACCTGCTCCTCCATGCCCAGCCAAGAGATGGAGAGATAAGCTGCATGCTCTGGTCCCTGACTGAAGCCACACAATTCCCAAGCGGGGATACTGCTGACATACAAGGCTCCCCTCTAGTTTAGCCTCCCCAGCTCTCTGGGGTCCTCTCAAGGTGCCCCAGAATATATGTAGCCACAATGCAACAACCCACCTTCCTGGGACAAAATTCTTACCATCCTTCTGGCCCTCTTCTGCCCGCATTTCCCAGCCTTGCCTCCCCTCTGATCTCCAAACTCCAGAACTTTAGAGGAGGAAGTAGTTTGGCCTGGACCGTTACTAAAACGGATTGAAAGACAGACCTCACAGGCCATAAAAGCTCTCCCAGCTGTGGGACGGCAGCTCCAGTCCCTCACCCTGAACACCTGTCCTCTATGAAGCATCTGCCCTTCACACTTTGGATGGGCCCAAGGTCCCTTTACAACCCCTTTGTTGACACTACTGGTTTAGCCCAGTGGTGGGATAGGGGTGGAGACAGCTGGATCAGCAGAACAGAGGGCTGGGAGGAGTCCATTTGTTAGAGCAGAGCTGACCTTGTGTCAGAACAAAGCACATCCTGAGAGCCTTCTGGGGTCTGAGCACAGGATTCCTGGCAGGTTTAGGACTTCAAGAGACGAACCCCTGCTAAGACTGACCTTCTTCTCTGATTCAAAATAATTAAATACATGCCAGTGCCATTGTCTCCTAGCATCCTTGTGTGGTCCTCTATTTACAAACAAGAGTTTCACGAACCAGGAGACTGTCACTGCTCAGGTGGTGTTGACTCACCCTGGGCCTAGTTTGGACTTCATGCTTATATAGAGGAAGCAGCAAGTCTGCCCAGCCTCCCTCAGCTCTCAAGGACACTCAGAAACCCTCAGTTTCTGGATGGCAATGTTTCTTTTCAGTCTGCATGTAAGAAAACCAAAAGCTCGAGATGGTGGGTGGCACTCCCAGGACTACCTAGATGGTCTTGCCCCTGCCAGCAGCAGTTTAAGGTAGAAATTCCTGGCAGAGACCAAGGGTCTATTCAACCCAACACCAGGCATGACACAGAGCCCTGCATATCTGCCCTCACCAGTGAGGGGACAAAAAGGGAATGCATGTGCCAGCAATATAGGGAGTTCAGAAAGCTAAGAGCAGAACCAATAAGGAGCACAGAAGAGCTGCAAGGTGTCCTCAGAGAGCAGAGTGGCAGGCCTTGTAGTGTTTGGGAGGGGTGAGGTTTGTGGTAAGCTGAGCCATGGGGCATTGAGGAGGCATGTGAGCTGAGCTGCAGTCTTCAGGACCCCCATGCTTACCAGTGGGCCTTAAGAAACCCAGTGATCAGCTGCCAGAATAGGCAGGCACACCAATGGCACAGCCAGAATGAAGACATTCAAACTCAAGGCTGTGCCTTCAGAGACGGAATCCTGGCTCTCGCTACTTTAATTAAGAAAAACAAAAGACACAAGCAGGGCGCGTTTGCCTGGGAGATGCTTGGGGAAGAGAAATGGATGGGTTCTTGGCTTCCTCCAAGAGGCTGTCTACAAAGGAACACACTTGGTGGTTTGGCTGAGCAGGCGGTTAGATTAAGGTCAAGGATTCACCACTCCACAAAACTGACCCAACCAATCACCAACTCTAAGTTACCTTGGCCAATTCAAAGGGATCTTAGCCTTGTCCAGCCATGCTGGCTCTTACAAGGGCATTGATAAGGCAGCCATATCTATACACCTAGCACTTAGTGAACACCTACTGTGTACTGAGTTTAGTGTGAAAAACAGAGCAGTGAGCCATGCAGTTCCTTGTCCTCTCTAATGCTCATGCCACCAACGTCTATCCATGACTCACCCTGCTCTTTTAGTTGTTTATGTTTGTCTGTTTTTAATCCTTTCCAAAGCCTATTCCTAGCCACCATCTTGAGGCATGTTCTCAATAGCCAAAAATTTACAGATGGAGAAAGGGCAGCACAGCTAGGACATGAAGTTGGATCTTCTGTCTTGTGACAACATATTCTTCAAGCCTGGTGGCACATGCTGCACTGACATGGACTGGCAGGTGGCACCACCAGGCTGCACATGGTGATCTGAGGCCAGGTGTCAGGGTGCTGTGCAGATGTGGCAGGCAGCTGGAGAGAGGAACAGAGGAGCTTCTAACCTTACACCCCACAAGGTGACACAAATCTCCACTGGGGAAAAATATAAGAAGGCAGAAGCAATGTCATCTTCTACTTGTGGGTGGAGAGAAAGAACTCACTCACACAGACAAGACAGGATCTAGCTGGAGATGCATTTTCCCAGAGAGACAAGACCAGGGAAAGAGATTTTAGTTTTGTTTTAGGGTTTTATATTTTTTAATTATTAAGATCCTTGAAGGGAGCAGCTCAATGGAAGGGCAAGATGTGAGCCATTGAAGAAAGAGACAGGTAAGATCAGCTGGATCAGGTAAGGGGACAGGGGACCAGAGGACCTGGACCCTAGGCTGTAGAGCGCACACTTGGGGAACTTGGAAGGCAGAGTGACCAATGTCTCCTTTACCCTCAAGTCACTGTACTGGGGCATTAGACCTGCGTCTGATACTAATGTATGTATTTGCACTCCTCATGGCCTGTCCAACCAAGAAATCAACTGGGGTGTCCTTTAGCACCTCCATTAGTTAAAGGACTTGTCCCCCCAAGTGCCTACTGTGAGGTGACAGATGACAATTAGACATATGACATGGGGCCCTTCCTTGGGGACCTGATATTTAACAAGAGGCACCCAGAGAAGAGCTGCTATTTTCAAGACTAGACGATTGCTAATGGTGGACACCAGGACACTGTTACTGAGTGACTCTGCCTCTCTCCAGCCTGACAGCCAGGATGCACCCAGAGTGAGTGCAGCATGGTTGTAAAAAGGGGTTCATCAGCATCAGTTCCAAAGTTTGAGAGCCTAGAGGGAGCCCAAGCCAAGAATATGTAATCCATCCCTAACTAAAGGAGTGCAGGAGGGAGTATGGAGGCTTAAGAAGTACATGCAAAATGACTCCACCCTGGGCCTTAGGTTTTGGGTATCTTGGAGAGGCACAGACAGAACTTCTAGAGCAAATGGTCCAGGATTGGAGAAGTCAGGGTGGCAGATTCACCTGGGAACAGGAGGTGGGGACTCTGGAGAAGCCACCGGACAAGCCTGCCTGCCAGAGAGGGGGTAATGCTTAACAGTGCCCACACAGCCCAGCCTAGGAGGCCCCTGAAGCTGTCACCGCACAGCAGGGGCTGCCATGGCCAGGGGACCATCAGACTGAACACTTGCTGGGAGTGGCAGCCCTGCCCAGCCTCTGGCCTCTCTGCCCTTCCTCACATCTGTCTGATATTGGGGCTGCCTGCCATGGGAGGGCCTGGCATCGGGTTATTAAGACATCTGTGTCTCTAATGAAAAGTTACCCGGTGCCGGGCAGGGGAGAGACACAAATCATTATGAATCAATTTAGCTCTGGCCAGCCATCTGCCTGGGCTTCACGAGGGGGGGGTTGGGGGGAGCCGCCCGCTGCCGCCGCGCTGCAGGGAGTGGCCCGGACGCTCTCACCTCCCAGCCTCGCCCTTGGAGGGGAGGGTGTGGGGGGACGGGAGGGAAGGAAACGTCTGGCCAAGAAGGACTGGGCTGCCTACCAGGTGGGGTCTCTGGGACCCCGGGATGGATGCCTGCAAGGTATGTCCAGGTCTCGCGTCAGGACGGCGGCTGCAAAATGCAGCCCAAGATGACCCAATCCCAGTTTCCCAACCATCCACACCCCCCCACACCCCTCCCCGAGTCGGTTCCAGACCTGTCGCCCGGCCCTGCGCTCGGCCCGCGCGCGCCGCCCAAGCCCCCTGTGCCTGTCGGGTCCACTGGGGGCCACAGCGCAGCCCAGGGCCGTGGTCACGGCTCGGTTGCTATGGAGGCCGCCCCATTCCCCCGCCCGCGCCGGGCGGTCCAGGAGCATCTGCCGCGGGCCCCTCCCCTGGGCCCCAGCCTGGAGCTGCCTGGAGGAACGCGCCAGTTGTCGCGTGCGCCCTGCGGCCCCCGACAAGCTGGCAATTTGTTGTTGTTTGTCGAGTGCTTTTGTCATGCAAATCCCAGAGCCGGCCACTGGAGCTCAGCTCTGCTTTGGAGAAGTGGGGTGTGTGTGTGTGTGTGTGTGTGTGTGTGTGTGTGTGTGTGTGTGTGTGTGTGTGTGTGTGTGTGTGTGTGTGTGTGTGTGTGTGTGTGTGTGTGTGTGTGTGTGTGTGTGTGTGTGTGTGTGTGTGTGTGTGTGTGTGTGTGTGTGTGTGATTTTCTTTCCTTGTGATTTTTCTCCCCTGGCTTTTGTAGTTGCAATCCTTGGTGTTGCTTTAAAAAAAAAAAGAGAGAGAGAGATTTTTGTTTTCAAGCTACATAAAGGAATATGTCTTTTTAAATTTTAAATGGTTTTTAGTGGACCACTCCCATACAAGCTCTATATTCATGGTGATGAAGGAAGGGGCCTGGCCTGGTTAGGAGGAGAAGGAATCTTGCACCATCTTTGGCTAATCCCCAAGGGCTGTGGCCCTTTAGGCTGCTGGTAAAGCCTACTAAACCATGTGTTTCTCGGCAGCCTTAGCACAGCTGTGGCTTCTGTGGCCACCAGAAACTGCCTCAGAAGGCTGAGTCCTCTGGAGACCACAGCCAACCCCTCCACAAGTCCCTGTATAGCCCCTCTTATGGCCTAAGTTCATTGTTCACTGATAATTCCAAGAAAGGTGGGGGGAAGAGCTGATTCTCCAAATTCTTGTCAATCTCAAAAATTTCTCACAAGTAAACTGTCCCTTCTATGGAACCTTTCTCCAGTGTCAAACACCACCTGCAGCTGTGGCATCAGACCTGGGTTCAGAACTCATGGCGCACATGGCTGCCCCTGTGGGGCATGGGAGAAGAGTCATATGGCAGAGCCATGCCAGGGCCAATTCCTTCAACATTAGCATGAGTGTTGCTTCCTGAAGATGGGCAGATTTGTCCAGGAAAGTGTTTCCCATGTGTCTTACATGTTTAAAGGCAAGTTTGAGGTCCCAGCCCTCAACTCCCTCAGGAAATGAGCATGAACTAAAGTGCAGAGGGCTGCTAGTCCAGCCCTGCTCCTGATGCTTAGTTTCTCTGATCCCTCCAAGGTGGCTCATTCATTGACCTCTTCTCCCTTGTCCCTTATCTCTGGCCACTCAAGCCAGCCTTCTAAGACTAGATAATGACTGTGGTGGGCAGCCTTCCACATTTAGGACTATTGTGACAGCTGGCAAAGTTACAAGGATGGGGATGCTGGGGAGGACAGTCTCCTGTTCCTGCAGCAGATGCCCCTCTGCTCCATTCTATTAGGATTGATCAGGCTGGGTTCGGAGTCAGTCAGGCCTGTACCAGGCTCCTAGAGTTTTCACAATGACTAATGACAGAGCTGCACCATCAGCCGCACCCCAGCAGCCCCAGTATCCACCAGCTCCCTTCCACCATGGCATTGGTTCTGTTCAATCACTCATCTATTCACACATTCATCCATCTGATATTTATTGAATACCTCTAGATATTTCACCCCACCCTCCAACCCCTGCTGGATTCTGATTATCGTTGTCAAAGCCCCTCCCACTATCCAGCACACATAGGGGTACTCATACTCATCTTGATGAGTATTGCCCCATCCATGAGCCTTACCAGGTTCTGTGAGCCAGCATAGTGAAAAATGAGAGTTCCTTGGAATTGGGGGAGAAGACTTATAATGAAAAAGAATTCTAGGGGGGACTGACATTTGCCCAGAAGTTAGAGGATTGCGGTTGCCAGTCTCTTCAGTCCTAAGGACTCTGGGATCTGATGGGTATGTTGTGGAATGAAGAATCAGAAGCATCAAGTAGAGATTCTAACTCATGGCTACTCTCCTTTGGCCCACTCCATAAGCTTATTCTTCAGGCTCTCAGGAAGCCCAAGCTGATGCTGGGATAGGAAGGCACCTAGAGATGCCCTGGGGCCAAGAAATTAGGTCACCAAATGTACAAACTGAATAATCCCCAGGCTACCAGGGAAGAAGCTGCTGGATATGATAGGGCAGGCTCAAGCCCTGCACAGGAGAGAATCTGGGTCCCTACAACACTCCCTGGGCCCACCCCAGAAGAATCTGTGATGCGTGAGTGAGCGTGCAGCACCCAGGCTGTCTCCTGACAGTGTTTGGGTGTGAGGCAGCCATATGTGATTCTGTGCCCACATGTCTATGAACAGGGTAGATTCTCTGTGCATGGCTGGGTGTGTTAATTCAGATGTGGAAGTGCAGTGTCTTGCTGGTATACTGGAGCCTACATGTGTAAATAAGTCTGACCTTGGCATGTGAAGCATGTATGTGTGACGGTGTGGCTATAGCACAAAACAGAGTGGTTGTTTCTGTGAAGTGGCCATCGTTGGGCATGTGTGGGGTGAGTTCTGCTTTCCTGTGCTCCTGGCTCCCCTGAGCAGAGGTCCAGCCACAGTGAGCTGAATTACAGCCCAACCCCCTTCTGAACACACTTTTAATCAATTCAGTGCTTTCTTGTCAAGAAGACAAGCTATTTGCTTCCTGAGGATCAGATGGTGATGGATGAAATATAGAGAATAATTAAATTAGCAGTGTAATGGTGGTGCAAGCCTCAATTAAAAAAATATTTCCATTGTCATAAAGTCTAGCCATAAATTTTAGAAGCCCTGCATTCTGGTGTCCTGCAGTACTCAGCAGCTCTGTGGATGTGGGTTCTGATCAGGTCTGGAGGGGCTCAGAACAGTGCTGGGCTGCTAAACAGAAACCTTGGTGTCAGTCATTTAAAACCACCCTTCCCTGGCACCTGCCACACCCAGATCTCAGTTCTGTCCTTATCTAAGTGGGACCACATCAGCCTGAGAGCTCTGTCTGGCACCAGCCTCACATATCAGGTATGGACCCACTCTCGGCTTTGTTGATCTCTCTTTCCTGATGGTTTCTTTTTACTTTAAAGTAGCCATCAAGAACCTGAGCTGGAGGACCACACTTGTTCCACAGCACAGAATCCTAGTCTGTTCTGCAGATGCTATGGGGTGAGGCAGTGGGGGAGGGTCATGGATGGGGGGGGGGAGTGAAGAGGGAAGAAAATCTCTGAGAGCTTCAGGATGTCTACTAAGCAAAAGTAACAGAAGTACCCAGGAAATCCCTGAAGACTGACTGGCAGACAGAATGGTACAGGGTCACACAAAGGAGTTCGGGGGAACCACCTAACCAAGCGAGTCCAAACACAGTGACAAGTGCAGAGGGGCTTCAAGCAGAAGGTGACAGGGTGGGGTGGGACTAGAAGGCTGTGCTCAAGAGGGTCCCTCAGTGTGCTCTGTGGAGGCACTGGAAGGCCCCTGACTCTGGTGCACCTCCCTCCATCTAGCATTTATTGCAATAACTGCTCATTGTATGGCCCATTATGCTAATGAAGTGCAGCAACGGACCTAAAAGGGTTTTGCTGCTGTCTCAAGCTCATTAGTAACTGAGAAGGGCCCCATTTAAGAGGAAA
Source organism: Dipodomys spectabilis (assembly GCF_019054845.1). NCBI lineage: Eukaryota > Metazoa > Chordata > Mammalia > Rodentia > Heteromyidae > Dipodomys > Dipodomys spectabilis. The sequence goes on along the minus strand of NW_024870701.1, from coordinate 16,463,807 downwards.
GGTGGGGGAAGATTTTGCCTGGGTTATGTCTGAGCTCAACCACTACTGATGCTGCTGGGGGGAAGGGAAAGGAAGACAGAAAAGAAAGGAAGAAGGGAAGTAGAGGGAGGAAGGACAATGAACAGAAGGAAGAGCAGGAGAAGGAGGAGTAAAGCGAGGAGGAAGGGAAGCTGGAGAGGGGTCACAATAGCAGGCAGAGACCAGCAGGTAGGCAGTTTGGGAAAAGGGGGACATTTTTTAGTTTTCACCCCATCTCTTTATGTGTAGCTTCTGTACCTTTGGGATCAAGCCTGATCATTGTACTATGTTGGCCCTGGCTACTCACCTTTCTTTCTTTCTTTCTCCCTTTGGAGAATCCCCCTGTCATACTTCACACGGCCCCATTCCTTTCCCTTCCTTTTAGTAAAACTCACTCCAAAGAGAAAACTCACCCAGCTCGCTGTATGCCATGGTTCCCATGAGGTATTGCATTAAAGCAGGGATAGTGGCAACAATGCAATAGAGAATGACAGAGGAGTCTCATCAGCTGGTGGGGAGGAAGAAGAGTCTAGATGGAGAAAGTTGGCCTCTCCCAGAGCCTGAAGCCAGCTCCAGCCTAGGCCTTGATTCTGCTCAGCTCTGATTAAACATGGCTAATGCCCATGGCTCCTTTTCCAGGCCTTGGCCACGTAGAATTGGGACATCAGGAGCCAGCACCGAGATCTATTGGGATTAGAGCTGGAAGGAGCAAAGGGTTGGTTTGGCAAGTAAAATGTTTTGATGATCTGCTCAGGATATTGCAAAATAGAATCCAGCCTGGGGAGAAAAAGAAGCCGAAGTCTCCTTTGGGCTCTACCACCTGCCTCTCAAGACCAGAAAAGACCCAGACCAGGATCCTCAGATTCAATGTCTCTAGTTTTGCCCAGAGAGATCAGAAAGGAGCTATTGCATCTAGAACTCAGGGTAGAGGCTGGCAAGTTGGGACCTGGCCTACTCAGGTTTGGTTTCAGTGGAACAGGGGAGGTCGGAGATTCCAATGAACTTCCTGAAGGAACTTGGGGATAAAGAAAACAGGCAGTTGAATGTGATATCCAGGTACCCAGACTTCATCTCACTAACACAAAGACTACTAGAGCCCAGAGACAGGATCTGATGGTTTCCTCTCATCCTGTAGTGGAGACAGCAAAGCCCGGCCCAGAGGCCTGGGCTCAGCTTGACATTGGATCTCAGTCCACACCCAGGCTCTGGGCTACTGTAGCTGCCAACAAAAGAAAATGAATAGTAAACAGGGAAAGATGGCAACCTGAAGGTTTCTGCCGAGTCTTGGGCACATGATAGCAACCAGTGCACAGAGGCATAGATCACAGTGGGGTCATAGCCATAGTGGGGTTATCTCTATCCTTGAGCTGCTTGAACCTGTACCTTAAACAAAATCAAAGTAATACCCACACATGGCCAACTGAGTTAAGCCAGGGGTGGGGAGCCTTAAAAGTCATAGGCTCAGCCCTGGGGAAAACCACTTTTCTAATGCCAGAACTTCAAATGAGAGCCAAGAAAGCCCCAACATCAGATGAGAAGCACCATCTACCATTGTGTTTCCTGCTGGTGGCTGCTTCTTTAGGTAACTGAGGGTATAAACTTATCCTATAGAAGGTAATAAAGCTGTTTTAGTGCAAAGAGAATTCACAGAACCCCAGCTCTATACACACCCTGCAGTGTGAGAACAAAGTAAGGAGGTGAGCGTGTAGTCAAGGGTTTCTTCTTTGAAACCCTAGAGGGAAAACTATTTAGGAAATGAGAAACTATTTAGAACCATAACAGTTAAAGATTATTGAGAAAGGGACTGAATTGTACCTAGGTGTTTTTTTTTTCTTTATGGGCTTGTTTTATCAGACTTTCCAATCTCTTGTTTAATGACACCCTGTTCAAGTTAATTTAATTCAATCAAAAGTTCTATTTTGACTTTTTCTAAAGATAATTAGTGGGAATGTATGAGCGCCTTCTCTCCATTAATGGTGTCGTCATCTACACTATCTTCAAATCAGGGTGGCTCAGGCTTTTCTGCCCAGTGCCACTCCATTCAGACCTCATCCAACCACAGCATGGCACTGGGCCCTTTCCTAGGACCTGTCTCTACCTAGCATGCTCTTCTTTTAGGACTGATTCCTCCATCCTGGCCGACTCGGTTCCTTTGATAGTGTGGCTTCTGAACTCAGTCTGTGGAGGGCTTCTCCCTTTACATGGATACACATACTTCTAACAAGCTTAATTTCTCCTTACTTACCTCTCCCTGACCTCTCTCTGTCAAGGCTTATCCCTTTTTTGAGCTCATTATGCCTTTCACTTAGTTTCGACAACACTTGCTTTCAACACATATCACATGTATGGTCATCCTCTTTGTACATCTGTCAGTCCCTCCTAAGCAGATGTTCTTTGTACAGGATACAAGGGGAGAGGAATATGTGCCTGGAACGCAAGAGCAGGTAAACCAAATAGTTCAAAAGAAAGGAAGATAAATACATTAAGTTGTGGTTTCAGGGTCACACAAAACGGATGCCTGACACATCCACATATTCAGGATTGCAAGATTCGTTTATTTTGAGTAAACACATACCTAAGCTTTTGAAGTAGCAATAGCTACCGCACTCTTTTTATTTATTTATTTATTTGGTTGGTTGTGGGGTTTGAACTCTGGGCCTGGGTACTATCCCTCAGCTCTTCAGCTCAAGGCTAGCACTCTACCAATTGAGCCACAACACCACCTCCAATCACACTTGAACCCTGAGAGTGTAGTATCTGGACTAGCCACTTCACAGGCATTTGTGACATTTAGATAGGTATCTGATGAAAATACATTGGAAAAATATATATCAGTATGTATTGAAAACAGGCTATAGGTCTGGACTCTACCAGGAACTAAGGTGAGAGTTCCTTGTGTATCTGGGAAGCAAAATTCACGGATGAAACAATCAAAACCAAACTGGGTGTGTGGCCCAAAGTCACTGTCAACAGGATATAAGGAGGGTTCCAGCAAGGGGGCAGCTTGGTGAATGCGTCTGATTAGAATAAAGCCAGTCAGCAGGGGGTACTGCGGATTGGGGAAGACACTGATGTGGTTGACTCCTGCCTGGCCTGACTACTGATTTATAGTTCCTCTATAGGAATCTACCCAGTAAGGTGGGGAAAGCCATTGCTGGCAGCCATTTTCCTTCTTTTGATGCCCCCATTGCTGCTGTCATCACCAGTGCCAAACCCATTGAGGTAGTAATGTCTTTCTTTCTTTTTTTCTTGCTGATAATAGGGCTTGAACTCAGGGCTGTGTACTTGCTGAGCTTGCTTACTCAGCTGGTGCTTTACCAGTTGAGTCACATCTCCAACCTGACATTTTGCTGGTTAACAAAATGAATGGATTGGCCCAGGCTTTTCTGCCTTGACTGGCTTCAAGCCATGATCCTCTAGATCTCAGCCTCCTGACTAGTTCAGATTATAAGTCAAAACCACCGGTGCCTGGCTCTAATCACAGCTTTTTAACAAAAATTCAGTCGCACATTGAACAATATGTGTTTACAGGGACAAAAGGAGAGGTTTAGAGTAGGAGATGCATGGCTTCATACTCACTAGTGAGTTTAATGGTACATATGAACCCACTGAGGAGTATGGTTGGCTGTAGGATAAGCTGAGAGATGGGTAGCCTAGATGTCCTGTGTGGAGAATAGGTACTGGCTCAAAGGAGCCAGTAGATCAGGAGGGGCTCCCTCCCCATTCCTTGCATTGTTTGCTGTGAAGGACACAAAGGCAGCTACTCTAGCCAAAGCACCTTACATTGTTCTGGGTGTATTTCTCCTATCACCTTCGCTTGTTTTCCTTTCCAGCCCATGCCATGCGGCTTCTCCAGCATCCTTTCCCTTGCATGACTCCCAACTTGGCCCCAAGGACCTCCAGGTAATAGTGCAGGTCACAAGTCACCTTCTAGCACTTGCCATGATACCAATTAAGCCTGTTATGCAAAGTGACTCACAGTTCCTTTACTACAGGGTCTGTGCCCCTTTGCCTGGATGGACCTCCGGCCCCCTGCAGAGTGCCCCTCCCCACCCAACCCCTTGTGCCTGCATCCTCTCTTCCCAGTCTCCACTCCCAGCCCCACAGCCTCTCTCTCCAGAGCTGAGGCCAGCCTGAAGACAGATATTAATGTGCAAATTAGCACAACCCGACTGGGTCCAGATTGCCACTTAGAATTTGCATATTAATAAATGTTTTTGTGACAGCATTTAGCAGCTCAGGAAGGACAGAGAGCCTCCCCTCCCCCCCATCTCTATCAGCAAGATAACTAGACTGGGGAAGCCAAACTTGTCCCCCTCCCACCAGCCAACCTGCACACTTCCTCCCATCAATCAATCTATCTCTCTGTCTGTCACTCCCACATTGAGCATCTCTGCCTAGTCTCACAGTGATAGCCACAGAGGAGGTAGAACACATTCAACACCATGAGACCATGCAGAGTAATCAGTGCCAGGCATCTGGAAAGAAGTAGAGGAGCCAGCTGGACCCCTGGACAAAGAAGGCATAGTAAATTTAAGGGAAACTCATACTCCAGTGATCCTGAGAGCCCATTGCCTTTCCACACAGCAAGGAAAGGGACTCCGGAGATGATCGCCCTATACTATGAATCTCAGTCATAAATTATACCTTTATCTCTCTTCTCTGGGCCTTGGTTTCCTCTTGTAAAAATAGGGTTAGTACCTGATTCTCTGCTTTACAGTACCCTTGAATGAAAGAATGAATGAATCGTGCATAAGCATGCATATGCATAAACTTCACAAAGAAAGGAGTGGCTTACAGATGCCACATGGTATTTGACATGGGAGGAAAAATCCTGGGGCTGTATATTCCAGACTTCTATATTATACATGAACCATCTGGAAATTAAATAGTATGTATAATAGAGTTTTCAGCTGGCTGAGGATTACCTCCTTCAAGCATTAAAACTTTCAAACCTTCATTTTTAACTGTTAGGAGGGAACATCATTCGAAAATGCATTCCACTCTGTGGTCCTATTCAGAATGAAAACTCACGTGCCTGCAGACCCCGGTTTCTCCTTATACAGGGTAGTGCCATCAAAAATGAAAAAAAAAAAAAAAAAAAGCACGTGAGGAAGACCAGTTTCTGTTTTTGCTGCATCTGGCGTGGAGGTTGCTCAGCATCCACCAGGTCTTGGCCTTTGATTGTCTCTACCACTCTGATGAAACCGTGGCCACTGCTCTGATGAAGGGAACTAGAGTCACTGGGCTTCACTGAGGTCCTCCAGGCACATATGTGCGCATGGTGTGTGTATGTGTGTGTGTGTGTGTGTGTGTGCGTGATGCTCCATCCAGGCACAGGATCCTGGCATTCACCTTTTCTGTGGAGGGGAGACACCTCAGCACTGTTTGTAAACTAGCAGTTAATTGCCACAGAATGGGTTTTCTACGAGCAAAGTACACAAGAGTTTTAATACATGGACCATAAACATTTTACATTTGTTGAATCAATGAAGGGATTAATAAGCCTTAGGGGTCTTTATGACCTACTTCCTGGTTCTGTGTTCAGTTGTGTCTGAAGAGAGGCTGCTTATAGGCTGGACAGGCATTGCTGGTGTGTGTGTGTGTGTGTGTGTGTGTGTGTGTTTGTGTGTGTGTGTGTGTGTGTGTGTGTGTACGCACAAATGCAAACTCACCTACTTACACCTGCTTCAAATAAATAAACAAGACCTCTGAAAGCAGTGGTCATCAGGTACAGTCTTCTCCTGCCACACTTGGAACAAAGGGTGGTTAAGCAGGAGTCAGGAGCCTAGTTTGTTTATGTGCGGTTGAGGGCAGAGCAAGTCTGAACCTCTCTGAGACTGCACTTCCTAGTCCCTACAAAGGACTCCTGCCAAGATAGGAAGAGAAAAGCTACAGAACTCTTCAGAGTCAGCCTGCGCTGCTTCACTGCTGATACCAGCTATGAGCTCAGAGGAGTTTTTGACCCCTCAGTGCCTTGACTTCCCATCTAGAGAATGGGATGGTAGCAATCCCGCCTCATCGTTGTGAAGCTTTCTGTGAACAGATGCCAAACACAGAATCATCAGTGACAGCACTCAGTAAGTTCTGAGTAAATATTTGCTGAACTTGTTTATGTGGTGGTTTTAGTTTGTTTAGTTATATTTTCTGAGACAGATATTGCTGTGTAGACCAGGCTGACCTTAAGTCAGGATTCTCAAGCATCCTCCAGAGTGCTGGGATTGCAGGTGTACCGGTCTTTTTTTGTAATTTAAAATTTTATTATACCAGATGAGAGACTGCAATGTCATGCGTACATATACATACATATACATATATGTGTATATATATATGACATATATATGCTGAGGACTGAACCCAGGGACTTTTGTACCCAAAGTACATGTTCTAAAACTGAGCCATATACCTTCTGCCCCTGTAGACTATTTTTAAGATACATCTTATTATGTATATTTAAGGTAGGCAGCATATGTTATACAACACATACATATTAAAATAGTTACTATCGTTGAACAAATGAACATATCCATCACCTCACATAGTTTCTCACTTTCCCTGCTGCTGTGGCAGGACCAGCTATAATTACTCACTTTAGAAGAAAAAAATCCTGAATACAGTACTCTATTATTATCCTATGTTGTACATGAGATCTCTGGATTGTTACTATTTGCTGTTTCTCTGTTGGCTGTCTATGTCTTTCCAGGGGTTGTAAGGACTGTAGTTTTTAGTGTGAAGTGTGGGTATGAGTCTGAGGCTCTTTCTCCCAGGCCTACAACACACAGAGCCACTTTCCCACTCCCCTGGGTTGTAGCTCCTTTTCCACTGGGCCCTTCCATGGCTACTCAGTGAAAATAGTTAGTGATACAATGCTCAGGCTGAGTTTAGGGCAGGACAGGGTCCTGCTGGAGATTCTCCAGGGGCACAGAAAGCAAACCAAGCAGAAGGAAAGGCTGGGGGCCTAACCCAGGTGGTAGCAAATGGGTCATGAGGCTCTCCCCGATCCACAGGTCTGCTCTGAGACTTCCTTTGAGGTCTGTCAATATCCTCCAGTACTCAAGTCCTGATGTGGGAAGTGGGAAGAGAGGTAGAGAAGGTAAAGACCGCCCACCTGCTGATGGGCCTTGCCATTCGACACCCCATTCCACTGTGGAGGAAACACACTACTCTGCTTTTTCTCTTCTTAAAAAGCACTTCTGTGACAGCATATTCAGTCTTTATCCTGAGGCGGGAGGAAGGCTTCCACCCCAATACTTCAGAGTCCCTATGTGTGATATAGCCTCAACATTCCAGTTAGAGCTCATAGGCCCGGAACAGAGGGTAAGACCTCATGTAGTTTTCCTTTACGGTTCACATTACAAGCTGCCTCCTCCAGGCAGCTTTCCTTGATTTTGTGACATAATTACCATATGGATTCTGTGCATTCATAAATGTGGCTCCCTGAAGGCTAGTGATGGACCCGATCTCAGCACTAGCATAAGGCCTGGCATCATTAGGTTACAGATCCTGATTGTCAGATAGATGGATGGAAGGATAGATGGAGGCATGGATAGCGGAGGGATAGATTGAAGGAGGGATAGTTGATACATGAATGGGTGGATGGTGGAGAGATAGATGTTGGATGATAGATGGCGGTGGAGAGATGAGTGGATGGAGGGAGGGAATGATCTGTGAGTAATGGGTAGATGAAGGAATGGTGGATAGATTGAATAGATGGATAGGTGTATGGATGGATGGTGAATGGATGTCAGGATGGGCAGTGGATGGACAGATGATGGATGAATGGAGGGTGGGAGGGAAGCATGAATGGTGGATGTGTCACTCTCAAAAGAATGGCAGGCATAACAGAGCCCAGGGAAAAGGAGGGCTTGGGGATGGGCTTTTTAGGAAGTGAAGAGAGAGCTTGCACACAGATGTTCAACCTGAGGCTCACGGGAGACCTTGGCACCACACAGACTGTGGGGAAGGCAGAAGTTTGCCCACAGGGATAACAGCAAATAAAATAGGGAAGTAGGGGATTGGCGCTTGGCAGGATGGGAATGAATGGCAGCTGTCCGAGAGGGAAGCGAGGGCAGAGGAGCTTCTCCTTGCATCTCCACAATCACAAAAGCTTTGGGAGTGCCAGCCGTGTTATCATGACTCACCATCTGGTTCAAATAAAAGTCTGGATGGGGTAGGAGAATGGGGGAACGAAGCTAAACGGAACCTGAAATTCAGACGTTAGCTCAGTGAAAAACGTAGACCTGAGTCTGGATCTTCCATCTTCCCAAAACTTATCACCTTCTCAGTGGGGAAGGTGGTCTAAGGAGGGAGAGCCCTGGACCAGGAAGGCAGCTTGACCGTCCTCCTTGAGATGCTTTCAGAGCCAGGTATGTAATCCATCCCTCCGATTTTCCCCAATGCACAATATACACAACATGGGAGATGGAGAAAAGGCTTAGGGACAGGCTGCCAGATCTATTGAGTAGAATCTTTATTACAGCCCAAGCAAGAAGTCCTTCCCTGAGTCTGACCTTTCTCTCTGATTGTGCAGTTTTGAGGTCATAGAAGGTAGTTCTTACAAGTTTTCTAGAGTGAGGAGACTTTGAAGGACTTTTCTGACTTCAGGGGGACCCCAGATCTTCTCTGCTCATTCAAGAGTGAAAGACTGTACTTTTATCTCTCATGGCCTCTTATTTGTGATGCCAGAGCTGGCCATTATGGAAGTGATTAAATTTAAAGACACTGCAGTAAACTCCAGCCTACGAAAGGCAGCCAGCATCATTAACACATAATTGGAAGCCAAGCTTAATGAAGTAAGAGAGGGGGAAAAAATCCAAGACCACAGTCCCTTCTAAAATGTAGCCCACCTTGGCATCCAGGCATGTCCTCAGGAGCACAGCAATAGGTAGGGGTGGGAGGTGAATGCTGAATGCTATCCCAGCCCAAAGGAGGAACACAAGATGAAGATAGCCCCCTCTTATCCACCCTTCTACGCCAGCTTAGTTATGCAGCATACGCCTTAAGCCAGGCCCTGGAGAGACAGGTAAACAAGGCAGGCATCTGAGACAGTCTCCAAGGAAGCAAATTTCAGCTTGAACATTCAGGCAGTTGATCAGGCACCAAGACAGACAGACCAGCTAGGATAGCACAGGAGACCTGGTTAGTAAGGGTAGAGATGCTGGGCCTTTTGGAGAAAGGAACATATTGGTGCTGGAAAAAGGTGAATAGGTACCATGAACCTGGTGGGCTGACTGGCTGGCTTCCTGTCTGTGCCACCCTGGCCATTCTACTTCTGTTCCATGCTGCCCCTCCCGCCCACTTTAGGGGGAACAATGCACCTCACGCCTTTCTTGTTCAAGTATGATTGACAGGCTCCCCTTCTCCCAGACTGCCTTTGCCAACACTTGGGAGTTTTAATAAAACCTTAAAATATAAAGCAAGTGCCATTAACCCCCAAGTGCCATTTCCCTTTAATTTGGGGTTTATAATATATATGTGTTTACTTCCCAGCATTGAATGCTTCCGGAGGACTTGCTCCTTGCATGCGTTGTCTGATTTATTTCCTCTCGAAGCGCTGAGAAGAATGTGGTTGTTAATAACAATAATGCCATCCTTCTTACAGCACTCTCTGCTTTTCGGGGCATTTTAAAATCCATTATCCTATTTAATAGAATTGTAGACTCACAGGGAAATTGTAAAGTCGGGGGAGTTGGTCCTTGGCCACCTCTGTGGCCTCTTAGTGCCTGCCTCCCCCCTGGGCTCCCTCATTTCCTGTTGGGGTGCCTCCTCCCAGCTCTGCACGATGGCTGGGGGTCAGAAGCCCCTACTTCATACCACCCTAGAAACAAGCAAGGGGTGGCTGGGGTACAGGACCCCCTCTCTTCACCTTGGAGCTATTCCCAGGAAGAACTCAGTCACAGGAGCAGAGCTGAGGGGAGTAAGAGGTGGCAGCTAGTTTCTGGTGGCAAATAAGCTGTGGTTACTTCCCCTACCAGAAGGAAAACCAGCCCAACCTTGCTCTATCCCCTCAAGTCTCTCCACTGCCCCAAGGTTCCTCTCCTTCTCTTACCTTTTCCCTCTGTCTCCCTTCTGCTCCCCTGTTGGTCTCAGCCACTGCATTTCCTTTATCCCTCACATTCCATCGAACTCCATCCTTTCTGGGGCCTGCTGCCTGTCTTCCTTTATTAAGCCCTTCTCAGGCCTGGAAAGCTCTCTTTCCTGTAGTCACCAGCCTTGACCCAGACTTGATGATTCTGTCCCAGATGGGGATAGCTGAAAGAGTCCTGTGTCCCCTTCTAGAAGGAACCAGACTAGCTCAGCCTCTAACCAGCTTCTAACTAAGATCCCAGAGGCACCATGTGCCTTGAGTAACTCAAGCCATTTCTCAACACACCTGTCTTTTCTAGACATTCAGTTCAAAGAATTGGGTCCTAAACTAGATTTGTATGCATTCCTTCCATTTCCCCCGTTCTCTCTCATCACCATTTTTTCTATGCCTCCCTTTACTTTCTGATGCCTTCTGAGATGACTCTTTGGTTGGCACCTACCCAATCTCCTTGTGCACCCAGTGCTAGAGCACTAAAATCACACAGGAAATTAAAATGATTCTCATGCCAGAGTTCACATACGAATTCAAATTGAATTTGGAGGAGGAATGGTAGTTTCTTTCTTTTTTTCTTCAGTTCACTTCTTTTCTATTTCTTGGGTGAATCTAAAATGCATCTAGGGCTGGAACCCATCGAGGTAGGACTTATTAGTGTGTTTAGGGCCCTTAACATGGTGACAACCAGGATGCTGTTCTCAGTCAGCCTGAGAGAATATCATCAGGATCCCTACAGCAGTACAGACTTGGAGCTTTGAAGTCTAGAGGAGGAATGGGCTATGGCCAGAAGAACACCTGGGAGAAGCAGCCTTGCAGGAGAAAGCAAGAGCTAGGAAGGGATACAGGATGTGAAAGGACAGCTGGTCCAGTGAGTCCTCACTAGGGAAAGAAGGACAACCAGACGACAGAGGGAAGGGGCAAATGATGGGAAGGGAGACCCAGGAGGGCTCTGAGGAGACTCTGGAGCCATAACACTCTTCAGAGGTATGTGTGCCAAGAAGGGACAATGGACTGGAGAATGAGGAGACTTATAGGCAGGCAAAGATTGGATTTGCTTCATAGGACAGTGCTGAGCACTGGCAAAGAGGAAGAGGAGGTGAAGGCAACCCAGAATGGACACTTCAGGTGCCTAGCTCATTAAGAAACCTGTCTCGGCTCCCAAGGAGTCTACCCACGAGTCTGTGCTCAGTAAAACAAATTGATTACTTTCCATTGCAATTAACATCTGGTCTGGGGTCACATCGTTAGGATAATTTGTTACAGGAAAAGCAAAGGAACTAGCTACCTAGTAATGAAGTTCTTGCGGACCCAATTATAGAGGTCTCTCCTGGCATATGGGGAAGAATGGAGCCGAAAAGTCTTCCTCAAGCCCAAATCTGAGACCTGGGGGCACAGAGGGAGAAATATCAGAAGCAGAAGTTTAGGAGGTGAAGGAGTAAGGGAGCCGCATCCCACTTACTCATTCGCCCAACCCCTGAGAGACTGAGGGGACCCAACATGTGATCCTGGTAAAAAACTGGGCTTCGGCCTCACCTAGACTTAGGCTATAGCCTGGCTCCACCATCTAGGGAAGCCATTTCCTTTCGGTGTGCCTCAGTTTCCAGACCTGCAATATGGGGATGGTAGTCTCCAAACCACAGAGATGAGGAAGGTTCAATTAACAGTTTACTCCAGTTCTTCATAGGGGACTGATGGCCAGCAGAAGCCAGCTCTGCTTGTGGGTTCCTGTATCTGTCCCATGCTAGCACCGCATTCAGTCTGTGAAGGGTTTCACGGGTATGTCTGTCTCTTTGAGGAGGGGACCAGCCCTCTATGTTATGCTGGAGGTGACCCAGCTTCCAGCCCCGCGTTGAGCTCACAGAGCTGTCCAGCCTACTTCATCATGCTAATGCTGTTTCCCTCAGCAATTCTCAACCCCATCACTGAGCACTTTCCTAAAAACCCCCCAAAGTTACCTTTGCAATTCATTTGTTTACCAGGCGGACAGATTTATGGCAGGTATCTGTATAAATATTTATACACTGCGGCAAGGAGGTTTTGGAGGACTCATGAGCATGCACATGTGTACACACACTCACACGCGCAAACACACACACACACACTTGCGTTCTCTCCCTCTTTCCCTCCTTCTCTTACCTCGCCCAGACAAACCACCCTCTCCTCAGCTAATGATGAGCAATGGTCACCACATACCTAGCCTCAACCTGAAGACACGGGTCAAAAGCTGGCCACATCACAGACACATCACTCACACAAACCAAAACACACACCCATATCCACACCACTCTCTGGCTGCAGGAGGGCCCACTGAACCAGCGCTGTCCCAAAAGTGGCTCTGAGGGTTACAGTTGCTTATGGCACCCTCACAAGCTAGCTGGCTCCCATCCATCCAAGGAGGAGGAGCCACAGACAGACACAAAGGTCCACTGGCTCAGTGCTGTGAGCCAGTAAGAGATGGAAGAGATTTGAACTCAGTGCCAGATAAGGACATTTCTCTACTCTGTGTATCCCTTCCCAAAGGGGTCATCATTCACAAGGGAAGAAAGGAAGCAAGAAGGACAGGATGGTCCTGATGTTTCTCCATCTAGACTGATCCAGATCAGCCTTCTCAGCCTATCAGAGCACGTGATCATGAGTGCCAGCTCTGTGTGCATGGAGGCCAGAGCAGCCAGAGACCTGACCTGCTTCAGAACACAGCCAGTGAACCCCCTCAGTTGCCAAAGAAAGTAGAGCTCTGAGGAGAGTGGTTTGTCAGGCTCTCTGAAGTGTAGGGAATGTGGTGTCCCACCCAGAGTGTAGAAAATGGAGGCACATCAAAGAGGAGAAGAGCCAAGGCTTGCTTCAGGAAAATGAGGCCATGCCATTGGTACAGGAGCTGGATGACACAAATCCCAGATTGGGCTCACAGCCAGGCCACTCATGGAGAGACTTCAAGGGGCTAAACTGGAGAGCTGGGGCTGTGGGGCAGTGTCCTGTTCAGCTTGGCAGCTCTCAGTTGGGAGCAACCATCTTTCTAACCTGTGAATTGCTAAAGATTTGGGCAAAATACACACTCCCAGACCATTACTCACCTCCCACATTCTCCTTTCGAATTTTTCATTTGGCAAGAGCTGATGTATGGCGGCTCATCTCTCCCCAATATTATTGTCCAATTAAAGAAGCCTTAAGCCAGCAGCTGTAGATCACAGCTCTGGCAACCTGCAGACTTGTCGCCTGAGGCTGAGTTGTTAGGATGGTCTTTTACCTGACTACCTGGCCTCTGCTATCCCTGGAAGGAAATCACATCCCACTGTCTTTATCACTGACTGACACCCTGCCTGGACAGCCTCTTAACTCCTGCCCATCCTGATCTTTCAACCTCCTCCCATGGTTTGAACCTCCCGTTTCACTTTGAACAGGGAGGTTTCTAGAAACTTCCTGGAATTTGGTAGCCTGGACACATTACAGATCTTCTTTTTGCCTCAGTTTCCTTGCATGTGAAATGTGGGTTCTGAGTACTATTCTCACAGTATTGCAATAAAGATGGAGTCTTCATTGCTGCTGATGGTCAAGGAGTGGGTTGTCACCATTCTTACCTCATGTTCTTGTTCTAACTAGGACCTCAAGGTGGGGTTTAGTTGTGTGTCTTGTGTATATTTATCCACACAAACACACACTTTGTGGTATCTTGGTCAGGTGAAGTAAGGGAAGCTGTCACAGATGGTCAAG